>NC_051071.1:9385739-9410732 GCF_004664715.2 Peromyscus leucopus | reverse complement strand
ATAGGTTGTTGTGAGCTGCCAGATATAGGTGCTGGAAACTAAAACCAGGTCTTCTGGAAGATAAGCAAGTGCTTGTAATCACTGAGTATCTCTCTAGCCCCTCTCTTATACTTCAAATTAAACGTTTCTGTCAATTTAGTTTGATTTATTTATAAGGCACATGAATATGGGAGAGTTAAATTTTGGTTAAGAGACAAATACATATAAAACGACACAGGAGAGTTATTAGACAAAGTTAGAAGGGTAGACTAGCACTGAGACGAACAACCTCAAGTCTGAATAATCTTACTCAGCTAAGATGGTTTCTTGACCTTGTCAAAGTGGAAAGGAGCCCTTGGTATCCCCCAGGGATCAGTCCCTTACCTGGTTCCTGAAGATCTTCCCACATTGCCAGTAGGTGGAGAATCAGGATAAGAATAACACGGGGGACTTTTATGTCCCAAGACGTTGGTCAGAAACCAGTCTGTGACATTAAGCACAACCTAACTGAAAGCAAGACTGATGAATGCAGTCTCTGTGACCAGAAGGACACGGGACATGGCTTAGGAGACAGTGGTGGTCAGTGCCACATGAACTGACAAGACAATTTCAAAACCACAAAGCAAAAATGAGAAACTAAAAACCGTAGGCCTACCACTGCAGCCTCTGTGGAGAATGTGCAGGATGTCCCACTCATTGGACTACTCATTCAGGGAGACGTTGTAAAGTTTATGTCCACCAAATGCTGCTGATGAAAGGCTTTTGGACCATCTATCACTCACATCCTCCATTTTTTTCTTTGTCAACTGATCGGCATCTGCATGAACTAGGCCAATGAGCTCCCTGATGTAGGCTACATTGTCTTTTGTATAAAGATATTTAGTTCACAAGCCAAGATTCTCTGAGGGTCAAACACAAACACATTCCCCCAAACAACCATCATGATATATTCATAATTGTAGAAAAGGCTGTACTGGAGGTTATAGAGCAATGAGGGAAAAATAGGGGTCATTCTCCTTTAAATAAAATTGTGGCATATTTTCTACTAAAATGATTTTTCGAAATAATAGGTAAGCTGTCCTTGTTATTCATAAACATCTTATTTATGCATCTTCACTGTTGTGATAAATTAGCTTGGTTTGTTTTATATTTCCCTACAGTTTACTTTAAATAATCCTTCACAGTCGTTCACCACAAGACCACATAAGGTTCTTTTTTTAATACCTAGAATGCTGAAATAGCACTTTGAGCACAGACTGTACTGCATAACAAGTGTATTGTTTCTGCTCAGGAATGCCATACAAAGACTTGTTCCCTTCACATTGTTTGTATGTTGTTTAATCCTTCAAGGCTGCTCTGTGTTTTAAAGCAGTATTACTTGACCTTATACTCAGACACCACCTACTTTTTCTTCCCTATATTCCTCAGCACCACCACAGCAGCCTCTCCTGAACCACACTGTCACAAATTGCTGACCATTTCAGTGAGAATATTAACAGAGTACAGCCTACTCTCTTTCACTGTAACCAGATCTTTAGTTTCTACACCAATCCTAATAATTCTGGTTTAGGAGCATCACTTATTCAAACTCACCCACGTCAGCAGGCCCAGGTACCTGAGTGTTAGTAATGGAGTCAGGCTTATAAATAAAAATTCTTAAATGCTGATTTTCAACTTTAACACACCTCCACAAACTCCAGATCCCCGCATGCCAACATCAACACTGCTGTCTGTACATGTATGCCAAACCAACATTGTGATCACAGCTAACACAGCTTTTACAGGAAAAGCATTTCGACCCACAGATGTCTCTCTTTGGATGTGACCTTTTGTGCTACAGACCTGATTGATTCTGAAGAACATAAAAATTACAAAAGCACTTATTCTTCTTTTATAATACATCTTGTGAAAGCAATAGAGAATTGTATGAAACCATTTATCCAAAAGACTATGTTGAGTACCAAGTTAGTGGAGGTGACAAGGTACTGGGAGCCTGACTCACGCAGTTGGGAGGAGCTGGCCACAGTCACAATGCAGCATGCAAGGGGCGGAAGGTGGTGAGAGCAGGACCCAGCCCTGTTTTCCCTGAGCTTCAGAGTCATAGTTAGCCCTGAGCCATAACTCAGACTCGATCACCCTGCTTCAAACACCCTGCTCTGTGTCTGGAGTTTTTTAGATGTAGCATTTTCTCTGACTGAGGTATCCTTTCTTCTATCTTGTCTTCAGTGCCTGAGATTCTCTCCCCCATCTCTTGCATTCTGTTAGTTTATGTTAAGTTTAACTTGCCTCTAAGATTCTTGTTTGAGTTCCTAAATTTTTCATTTCCAGTTTTGCTTCAGTCTGGATTTCCGTTAGTGTTTCTATTGCTACGTTCAGGTTTTGAACTCTTTTATTCATTTCCTTCCACTGCTTGTTTATGTTTTCATAGATTTCTCTAATGGATTTATTCATTTCTTCTTTAAGGACCTCTGTCATATGTCATATGATGCATGTATATATGTGGACATTTTTTGTCCCTACCACTTGTTCCCAAATACCTGGCAACTGCTTCCCAAATTACCACACAGAGGCTTAATATGGATTATAAATACTTGGCCGGTAGCTCAGGCTTATTAGTAACTAGCTCTTACACTTAAATTAATGAATAATTATTATCTGTGTTTAGCCACGTGGCTTGGTACCCTTTCTCAGAATGGTGATCTCATCTTGCTTCTCTACATTTGCCCAAGACTCTCTGACTCCACTCTTCCTCTTCCCAGAATTCTCCTATACTGGCTCTCCCAACTCAATTTCTTCCTGCCCAGCTATCAGCCAATCAGTTTTTTATTAGCAAATGAGAGTAACACATATTCATAGTGTAGAAAAGAATTGTTCCACAGCATATATGCATATATACGTGTGTGTGTGTGTGTGTGTGTGTGTGTGTGTGTGTGTGTGTGTGTGTACGTACTTAGTTTTTGTTTTTCCAAATAAAATTTAGGATGTTTTATTTCTCTCTTTTATATTTTTACTGGATCTTTGGGAATTTCACGTCATGTATTCTGATCACTCTCACTTCCCAGTCCTTCCATGTCCACCCCTACAAGCTTGTGACCTCCTCCCCCAAAAAACATTAAAATAAAAAAGTACAATTTGTGTTATCTCTATACTCACTGGACCATGTTCAAACTCCCAGCAGCCTGCCCCTCCCACACCTGTTCAGGAAGCCATCAGTTGCAGAGAGCAACACTTCAGCATCACATTCCCATCACAGTTCTTAAGAGTTCTCTTTGATGGCTTCCTGTCTAGGCTGCTACCTTTTCTCTGTGGGGTAGAAGGATAGTCAGGGGTTGTCACAGAAGCCTTCCATGCCATCCATCCTGATTGCAAAAGTGGTTTCCTTGCTCTTTACAGTCAGTGGGAGCACAGATCATGGGCTTCCACATGTTTTCTGGTAACAGCACTGAACACGAACATGGCCCCCAGCTGCAGTAGGATCACAGACCTAGACAAGGCCCTCAGAGGTAGCCCAGACCACAGACACCAACCTGGACCCAGGTGGCAGCTCAGGCCACCCACATCAGTTCTGCCCCTAGCGACAGCACAGCCTATGGACATCAACACGGCTTCAGGTGGCGGCCCAGATCACGAACATTCTGAATGGCTTTCAGTGGCAACACAAGCCACCAACATCAATGCAGACCCTGGCCACAGTAGGATCACAGGTATAGGCATGGCCCTCAGTGGCAGCAGGGACCCAGACATCACCATGGCCTCAGGTGGCAGCACAGGCCATTTCCATCAACATGGCAGCATAGACCATGCACATACATCAACATGGCCAAGGATATTTCAAGGTCATTGTTTTATGCTTCAGCTATGTTGCATTTCTCAGGGCCTACTGTAGTAGTAGAACAGGCCCCACTTTCCTCTTGTGTGCTAATGCTAACCCTTTTTTGCCTTTTGCAACATCCATTCCCTCCCATTTGGACAGTAATGGTTTAGTCATGTATTGAATTCTCCAGTCTAGAAACATTTCTCACTCAGTTTTATATAACTGGTACTTAGTACAGTGCCTAAAACATAGCTCTTGAGTGTAGAGCTACATCACATACATTTAGTATTAATAAATACTCAATAATACATGAAGTATATTTATATAACATATATAATACATACCGTTTATTACCAATACAATTTTTAAATGAACTGGATAGAAAATTTTGTCAAGGAAAGTTAGGGGTATTTATAGACAGAAAAATATTTGGAAGGAAAGAGGGAGGGATACATCCTGGATAAAGAATACCTAACAGAGGTGCAAAGAATTGGACCAAGAGATGGAGCAAGGATTCAGAATTTCAGAAGCATGTGGCAGGTGCCACAGTGGAGCTTTGAGACAGAGCAAATGACTGCTGGCATGAACAGTGCAGGCAAAGACCATCATGGAGCACACCCGTGAGTACACATGTCCCAGCCTTACCCTTTATTTTACACAGACTTTACGTTTAAAGTAACTTCAGTTCATCAAAAATGGAAAGGTCCTGGCAGTTCTCCCATACCCTCTAGCGCCTTTGTAACTGTATCTTCTTCTATTGATTACATCCCCCTCCAACACTGGTGGATTTGTTCTGTGATAAATACTCAGTAATATATCATCACCTGGAGACAAAAAGGACATATGTCCATTACCATAGCATATGAAAATGTTCCATTGGTATACTTTTCTGTTATCCATCCATTCATCTTTCCTTTCAACCATACAAAAAAACTGATTTTTTTCTTGTCACCATACATTTGGCTTTTTGAAAGTGTCACATGGTTATACTGCTGCAGAATGCAGGTTTATTTTTCAGATTGACTTTGCTTATTTAATAATATTTAAATACACACCTTGATTTTTTAACAGTTGGACAGCAGGGTTTTTTTTTGTGATTAAAAATGTTCCATTTCTGGGACATACTACAGTTAATACATTTACCTATGAAGGATATCTTATTTGATTCAAGTTAGGCAATTACAAATAAAGTTTCATATGTAGGTTTTTAGATTTTGTTGTTGTTCTGTTTTTTTTTCTAAGACAGAGTTTCTCTGTGTAACAGCCCTGACTATCCTGAAACTCAGTCTGTAGACCAGGCTGCACTGGAGCTCACCAAGATCCACCTTCTGCTGCCTCCAGAGTGCTGAGATTAAAAGCATGGGCCACCACTGCCACAGCATATGCAGGTTTTGTATTGATGTAACTCTTTAATTCTTTTGACTAAATACTAAGTGGTGTAACGGCTAGAGCATATGGTAATACTGTTCAGTTTTGTTAAAAACCATCCAAGTGTCTTCTTTTATATACTCATAAGCAATGAAGAATATTTGTCATTGCTCCATGTCTTAACCAGAGTTTCTAAGTGGTCTAGACTTTGGACATCTGAACAGGAATACAGTAATAACTAAACTTTGTAGAGTTACTAGACTGTCTTAGGATTTCTGTTGCCCCTTCTTGGAGAGGAAAGGATTTATTTGGCTTACACTTCCACACTGTAGTCCTCACTGAATGAAGTGAGGACAGGAACTCAAGCAGTACTGGAACCTGGAGGCAGGAACTGATACAGAGGCTGGAAGAGTGCTGCTTACTGGCTTGCTCCTCATGGCTTGCTCAGCCTTCTTCCTTGTAGAATCCAGAAGCACCAGCCCAGGGTAGCATCACCCACAATGGGCTGGGCCTCCCACATCAATCACTAAATAAGAAAATGGCCTACGAGCTTTCTTACAGCCCCATATTATGGAGGCATTTTCTTCATTGAGGTTCTCTCCTCTCAGATGACTTTAACTTATATGGCATTGACATAAAACTATCTAGTACACAGCTATTTGAAATAGCGAAGCATCCACAGACTTTTCATTTCCACACAAAAATAAACATACTTGCATAAGCAAATAACATTAGCATTTTGGTTCTTAAACTTCCTAAAAGTCATTTAAGGAATATGTAAAACAAACAAAAATGACTTGTTTTGATTTTGTACCACTGGCATTTAGCATTATCTGAGGCTGTGATGTCACCTCTGATTTAAGAGTAAATCTAATTAATTAGTTTAAGGTCCCTTTAGGGGAGAAGAGGATGGACATCAAGACTTCAGTTGAATCTGTTATTCTCCCAGAATGGAACCCCTTTGAATAAAGTCTTAGAATAAGCATTATCTCTGGCTGTGGATACATTTTGTTGCTTTTCCTGCCCCTTTTAATTTGTTCTTTTGCTCCCCAATAGATCTTTTTAATATTAATCTCTTTGACTCATATTCCACTTGTTGTTTTCATGCATGTTTCTATGGTACCTGAGAGTTGGCCAAGGAGACATAGTCCTTATTCCATAGTCATGTAGTAAGGAGACAAGGGATGGGCATCTGAACAAGTACAAAGGAAACAGATCACACACATTTAATAATTTTTTTTTTACAGAAAAAGCACTGTTTAACTTTCAGGTCAATATGACAAGGCTTAAACAAGAAAGTTAACAACATCACATGTCATTACTTACCCTCCTTCAGTCATTACAGACAGATCTTGTTCATGTGATAGCAACCAGCTTTCTAGTTGGCTTCATTGTAGTTGCTATATGTGATAAATCTGGAAAATAAAGGTGATGGTAAATAACTTCTGAGTTTAAACTGTAGAAGTGATGTTTAGTATCCATTGCCAAGTTATCAATCATTCAATCAGTCATCGACTTCTCTCTCTCTTTATACATTGTTTTCTTTGATCACAGGTACTATGAAAGCCCACTGCTGTGCTGCAAGGACTTCCCTGAAGGAACTAAGGCTTCCAGCCAACAGCTCCTAGAGACCTAGTTACTAATGGCCATTTTGGGTGACCCACTGCCCCAGCAGAGCCTCTGTTTTCAGCCCAGCCTTCAATAAACACAGACTTTACAGAAAACTGGCCTGCAGTCTTATGAAGTTGGATGAGCTAGAATCATCCAGTCAAGCTTCTTCTAAATGTCCAACTCCTAAAAGCTATAAAAAAAAATAAACATTTGCTGCTTTAATCTGTTAAGCTGGAGAATGATGTGCTCTACAGCAATAGGTAAGTAATACAGCACAAGGGTTCTTTGATATTTTTTCTCTGTTTTGAGGCTGTCCAGGAATATTTTAACATAATAATCCAGACAGCTACCTCCACCATAGCGTTAATGTTGGCAGGAGACAAAACCTCCTTCTTTGATGTGGTGGTTTGAATGAGAATGTTCCCCTATAAGTTCACATATTAGAATGCTTAGTCGCCAGAGAGTGGCACTATTTGAAAGGAATAGAAGGATTAGGAGGTGTGGCCTCCTTATTGGAGAAAGTATGTCCCAGAGCCATGGGGATACCTGCCAAGAAGGGCTGCAGATGGGGGAGTAGAACCAGCCCAAGAGAGAGAAGTGTGTCCACATCGACAAAGCTGAAAGGAGTTGAAGATCTGAGGAGAGCTTTGACATCAGACATGGAGATGCAGATTCTGGAGCTGGCCTGCCGGTTTTCAGTCTTGCTTTGATCCACTGTTTCCTCATTGCGTTCCCTTTCCTCCCTACATTGGAATGGTAATGTAGATTCTGCGCCAGTGTAGACTGCAAGTATGCAATCTGCTTTTTGGTTTTTCATTTTACACGGGTGACAGTTAAGAGATTGCTCTGTCTCAGAAGAGACTTTGGACTTTGGACTTCAAATAGTGTTGAGGCTGTGAAAGATTACTGGCACTTTTGAAGCACAGCTGTATGCATTTTTTCATTATGATGTGGCTATAAGCCTATGGGAGCTAGGGGATGGAATGTGGTGATTTCAATAAGAATGGACCCCATAGGCTCATATATTTGAATGCTTAGCCACCAGGGAGTGGCACTATTTGGAAGAACTAAAAGGACTGTGAGGAGTGGCTTTGTTGGAGTAAGTCTGCTGCTGGGTTGGACTTTGAAGTTTCAAAAGTCCATGCCAAACCCAGAGTCACTTTCATTCTCTGTCTCTCTCTGTCTCTGTCTCTCTCTGTCTCTCTCTGTCTCTCTATCTCTCTCTGTCTCTCTGTCTCTCTCTCTCCCTGTGCCCATGGCAACAGGATGTAGCTCTCAGCTACTGCTTCAGTGCCTGCCTACATGCTGCCATTCTCCACAGCACAGTGAAACTGTTACCAAGTCCCTAGTTAAATGTTGTCTTTTTAAGAGTTGCTTTGGTCATGGTATCAGTTCTTCAGGACAGAACTGTGACTAAGCCAACGGCCTTGCCTAATATTCCAGCTCCAGGAAATACAAGGGTAATACCACATAATTTTGGGTAGTCATCTGGGTACTCACTGCTTCTCTCAGCCTGCCTGGGAACTGTGTTTATAAACTATCAACAAAAAGAGCTAGAAATAATCTTAGGTCTCACGTAAAACACTATTGCATAATGGAAGTTATACACATTAAAGGAAAGTTGTGTCATTTAGGAGAGTATCAGGTCAGCCTATAGTCTAAACAAAGAAGTAGTCTAGAACAATTACTCCCAGAGCCCATCAAAGCAGCTATGACAAATAATAATGGCATGAGGACACTAGAACTAACATTTGGAGAGTGTTCCAGCCAAACTCCCTATCATACTCATTCAGGGCCTCCTTAGCTCAAAGTCATAAGAATGATTATGACTCTGGATATACTGACTAGGGAACTGGGACTTTGGGGTTGGAAAACTTCAGGAGCTATGCTCCATATCAAAGCCCTTGTAAATGGCAGAAACAGAATGTATCTTAGTTTATAAAATGCATCTGGTCTCAGTTCCTGTGAATTTAGCTCTCTTCTCTTCCCTATCTTCATTGAAGCACTTTCTGTGTCTCAATGCATTTATCTATATAGTGAAAATACTGATAATACCTGGTTTTCTTTTTCTTTTATTTTTTTATACTATCACCTAATTACATCATTTCTTCCTTCCTTTTCCTCATTCCAAATGCTTCAATATATACTTCCTTGCTCTTTCCAAACTCATGGCTTCTTTTTTCTCTAACTACTGTTACATACATATATACACACACACATATATATTCCTAAACACAATCATCTCAGTCTATAAAATGTTACTTGTATATATGTTTTCAAAGTTGACCATTTGGTATTGGGTAATCAATTGGTGTGCTTTTCCCTAGGAACTGTTTCTTCCACTCTCAGCATTTTTGGTTGTCTGTATTACTTTGTGTCATGTTGAGGCCTCAGGGGCTTTCCTACATCCACTTTGGCATGTCTGTCGATGTCTAACTGTCCTTGTTTAGCTTGTTTTAGGTAGTCATGTTGTTGAGACTCTATACATATAGCTCTGACATTACTAAGTAAGTGTCACAGCCTCACAGCTAACTCCCTGATTCTATGGTTCTTGTAATCTTTTTACCCCCTTTTCCGCAATGTTCCCTAGGCCTTATATGTAATTGTGTTTTGTAGATATATCCCTTGGGATTGGGCTCCACAGCTCTGCATTTTGATTGGTTGTGATTTTTTGTTGCAAAGTGAAGTTTCCTTGATGAGAGGTGAGAACTATGTTTTTTCTGTGGGTGTGAGAACCAATGTTTAGATTGTTGTTAGAGATTATTCTGGCTTAATAGAGTGGTGGTTGCAGCTTTCCCCCCAATATCCATTGCTTCACCAGCACTGTGTAGTTGGCTAGGGTTTTAGTACTAGATTTTGGGAAGCTAGATTAGTGCTTGCCTGGCACATTCTGGTACCATGAAAGCTACTTCTCAGAAAGGAGTCATTGAGGTCAGTTCCAGCTCAAGGAATACCTGCTTTTTAAATTGCCATAAAAGAGTGCTTAACGGACACAGCATATTTGGTCATTGGTGCATAATTGAAGCACAGTGCTTTGTGGAGGTCCATGGAACACAGTGCTAGATCCTGGGACCTTTCGGTATTCATAGATCCCCCTAATTCCTCTGGATTTCGTTCTGTGATTGACAATGTGTTTTCTCAAAATATAGCTTCTTTCCTATAATTGGAAAGACTATCATTTGACCAATTACCTGATAGGTTATGTACTTAAGGTTGTATTCCTAAACTAACATTCTCATCTTTTCATCTTTCATTGATTTTTTTTTTTTTATAAGCCTGGATTGTCACCATTGAGTCAAACACTGTTCTGAGCCTGAAAACAGAAATGTCAGACAGGAGCAAAAATTTAATTCACAAAAAACATCTGTCCTGAGGAGTATGACACAACAATGTGTCTTTCTGAACAAGACCCCATCTCCTTGAGGCCTCTACAAAATCCTATTGCAGTATTTCAAAAAGACAAAAAGAAATTAACCATATTCCAAGCATATGGAAGTCCTGCAGCCTAAGTCCCATGGCACAAAATCCATTTCCTTCTGAAGAGCAGCGTCTAAGTGTCCCCTTTGATGCTCCTTTGCATGTTTAGAGCCAGTGCCATGCTCTGTGCCTCTCACCCCACCACGCACTGAGCTCATTCAGAGAAGTGCTTGGGCAGTCTACTATTCAATAATTGGGACATATGGGGATTCTAGCTCCCTGACTTAATATTATATATTAAAACAGCCATTTCCCTTTGTAAGATTCCCCCCCTTTTCTGATATGCATCTCTCTCTAGTCCTTTATTTATTCACTTTTTAATTATATAACACTATCAAAGAGGTCTAAACCCTAAGCTGGAAGGAAATCTGAATTTTCTTACTGATGCATATAAAATCTTAGTCGGCTGGATTTCGTGCCATGCTGTGCTCTGTGGGGATCAGGAAACAAAAGGGTGAAGGACAGTGGCTGCCCGGTATCTTAATAAGATGCAGATCAGCCGAGGAGCATCAGACCATCAAATCCAGGGTCTGCTGCAACTGCACACCTTTCGTTAGTCTTGGAATGGGCCGAGATGGATTCGGGGCTTTATTGAAAGATCATACAGGATGACTGCGAAATCCCATTACTTGTTGATTAAGTATTGATTGCCTCAGTATTAACAAGCCAGCTAATATGAAGTGACCTCTGAGGCCAGTGGTTTGGGGGGAGGGGAAGACAATTTACTAAAACAGGCAGGCAGATGAATACAGGGCTGGATTTGCTCTTGGCTTTTAGCTTTGGTTAAAATGTCACACTCGATAGTGCAGATCAATGCCCACTTTATTTCCTCACAGCCGTCTTATTACCATCATGAGGCTGCCTCCTTTGATGCTTTCTAATGACCCTCTGAACTGCCTGCTCAGCTCATTCTCTGCTTTCAACTAAAAGGAAAGCCCTTGCTGCCCCTTGCTGCTGATGGAGAGGCCATGGCTGCAAGGTTGGGCCAGGAGGACCAGTCAAGCATTGCTTGGGGTCAGTAGGCCTGCTCTGTCAGTGCCTTTCTCCTTGTCCTCTGCTTTCTTCTGAGTGTCCTCAATATCAAAACTCAGGCCCTCTCTCCAAAATTCTATGTCATATTGAGGCTTTCCTCAGATCTCCTGCTCAAAGTCATCCTGGAGGTCAAAGCCTTCATAGCTTCACTCCACACTATAGAATCTATAGGAAGGAAACTCTTGCCTACTATTTAGAACCTGCCCCTCCCATCCAGAAATCGATGCCTTTGATTATGGTTAAAATAAGTAAATAATTAAATAGCTCAATAATCAAAACCCTCTCTGTCTCTTCAGTCAAGCAAACTGTGATTTCAGATGACCCATAGTACATACCAGTTAGGGACATGACAAGGCAATCCAGTGCTGTGAAAATTGCCACTTCCTTTTCAATCTCTACAGAGGAGCATTTGTGAACATTGTCTATGATTTTGGAGCGGCACTGGCTTCTGTGATGCACAATACTCTCCTAACTACTTAGTCTAGCTTTCTCTAAGTATAAATATTTTATGTGCTGGGCAGTGTAGGGATTCATCAATGCTCTGCTATTGGCCAGAGGTCTGACTCCAACTTTGTGCATCAGAGAGAGGAGGGAGAAGGGAATCTAGTAAAAACTTTCTCCCTGGCAGACACACTCAATTGGTGTCTGAAATGAAAAGGTTTCCAACACTGGATGGCTAGAGGGAGGGAATGAGAGAACAGAGAGGAATCTTCAAGCTCTCTCAGGCTGCTATTCAAAGCCGATGTCGACCTTAAGATGAAAACCACAGTAATTTCTCTGGGGCTTTAAAGAAACTGCTTCCATAAGTTTTGTTGCTGCAGAATTCATAATTTAAAAGCTCTTTCCATTTATTCTGAACTAAATTGTGTGAATAAAGAGTATTTCTTCTTTTATTTAACTGTATCAATCTTCTTTTCTCAGGGTGGTATCAGTTCTGCACAAAGTCTTATGCAGAAATACAGTCTATCACAAATAACACTATTTATCTTTTCATTTTCTCCTCTCTGTCATTTCCTGGTCTGACAGGATCATTTACCAAATGTCCCCACCCCACCAATCTCCCTACTTCACTGTTGTTTCATTCAATGAGCTACAATCATTAAACATTTATTGAATGAAATATATTTGTATGTAAACAGATACATAGATAAGTAAGTAGGTAGATAGATGATAGATAGATAGATAGGTAGATAGAGATATCGATAAGTTGATACTCAAAGATTTGTTGAAGGAGCCACCTCATCATTTTTTATTGAATTCATGGAATTTCTGCATGTCTCAATGCATGGAGACTGGTTCTCTTTCTAAAAATTTAGAAGTGATCATAGTGAAAAGGGCTTTCATTCTTTTTTTCAATCCTGTGACCCCCAATGAATCTGCTTGAAACTCATCTATAATAATGAGCCCAATAATGAAAGGAACTTTTGGACGAAAACATAAAAATCCCAGAAAGAATATTCTACACTTTCTGTTCCCAGAAACTCCCACATGCAATAGTATTCTATTTAATCTTTCTGCATAACTATTCTTGCCTGGGAGAATTCTTTAGCTTATAGAAGATGTTAACTTATGGTACAGTATGGGGGAAAACAGTAAGTGGTCTCATAAAAAACTCACATAAAGTTTGAAAATTTTATTATGCAGTAGGATGGGTGCGGATAATGAGGTTTCAAAAGGAAGCTTCCTTAAGTTTTTGAGTAGATCCAGGGTTTGCTTTCATACCCAACCAGACATTCCCATAACCATTCATAATATTAGTGGAATTCTGGCAAGATGATTAGAATATGAATCTGAATGTCAATTATTATTGGTTAGCCACATCTTGGAAAGATGTGTGGTGCACTCCAAAAGGACACACAAACCTTCTCACAGTAAAATTGGAATTCCACACTTTCACGTGGTCTTCTACTGTCATGGACAGAACCCACAAGAGTTCTGTCCTTATTGGTTCAGATCTCAATGAACTCAGGCTGTGTCTTGCTCAGTTAACTTGAAGCTGAACTCACGTAATTATAAGTTCCTTTCTTTTAATGAGTAAATGATTCAGCACTGGAGCAGTAACTGAGAGTTGCATACTCGTCCACAGGAAAAGAGAGAGAATTCCAGGTTTACTTGGGCTTTTGAAAAACCTCAAAGTCCACTCCCAGTGACACACTTATTCCAACAAGTTCACACCTAATCTTAATCCTTTCAAATAGTTACACTTCCCTGTGACTAACCATTCAAATGTATGAGCCTATGGGAATCTTTCTTATTCAAATCAGCATTCCCTAGAACCCATAGACTTATAGCCACATCATAATAAAAAATACATTCAGTTGAACTTCAAAAGTACCAATAATCTTTCACAGTCTCAACACTTTTTGAAGTCCAAAGTCCAAATTCTCTTCTGAGACAGAGAGCAATCTCTTAATTATCACCGCCTATAAAATCAAAACCAAAAAGCAGATCACACACTTCCAAAATATATTGACACAGACTCTACATTACCATTCCAACAGGTAGAAAAGGGAGCACAGTCAGGAAATGATGGATCAAAGCAAGACACAAAACCAGCAGGCCAACTCCAAACTCTGCATGTCAAAGCACTCTGCAGAATTCCAGCTCCTTTCAGGTCTGTTGAAGGCAACATACTTGTCTCTCTCTTGGGCTGGTTCCACTCCACATCTGCAGCTCTTCTTGGCAGGTATCCCATGGCTCTGAAACCTCCATCATCTTGGGGTCTCCAAGGCAATCTAGGCTTTACCTTTACAGCTTCACACAATGGCTTCTGTAGGTCTCCATGCAGGGAAACCCCTGACACACACCTGGCCTCAGTGGCTTTTCTTAGCTGCTGAGAGGGAGATTCCACAACCCTTTCTTATATCCTCAACTTTAAAGCCAGAACCGAACCGTGTGGCTGAAGCTGCTAAACTCTGCTGTTTGATGGGGCTGAAACCTGACCCCTCCTTTAATTACATTTGCATCACTTTTCTGTTGATGTTTTCCTTCACTACTTAAGCTTTTCTTTAATACTTTTTTCACAAGTTGGAAGCTTAGCTTGGTGGGGTCTCGCCCTGAGGCCACCACTCCCTTTAATCTATTTAGCATCAGGCTTTTCTTCCTATTTTTTTTTCTCCTTGAGCACTGAATATAGCTCTGTTATACTTCCTGGTGCTCCTTTTCTCCCCAATTTACATCTTTTCATTATAGATCTACATAAGACTGGCCACTAATCACCACACATCAGAGCCAATACTAGGCTATCTTGTAATACCCTCTAGAAATACCATTAATCCTAAACTCGTTAATTTAGCTTCAAGCAGATTTTTAGGACAAGAGCAAAAAGCAGCCACATTCTTGGCCAAAATATCACAAGAATAGTCTCTAGGCCACTTAAGTATTTTCTCCTCTGAAATTTCTTCAGCTGGGCCCCCACAGTTTAAATCACCCTTAGCACCATTGCTTTCATGCTCCTACTAGGATGGCCCATCAAACCCTGCTTAACGCATCCAATTACTTTTCTAGTCCAAAGTCCCAAAGCCTTCCACATTCCTCAGTCCCTGGTACCAACTTCAGATTTGATTCTATTGCCAGGAGGAAACACCATGACCAAGGCAGCTTGTATAAAAGAAAACATTTAACTGGAGACTTGTTTATAGTTTCAGAGCTTTAGTCCATTATCATGGCAGGGATCATGGTGGCATGCAGGTAGGTCTGAAGCAGTAGCTGAGAGCTACATCCCAATTCAAAGGCAGAGAGAGAGAGAGAGAGAGAGAGAGAGAGAGAGAGAGAGAGAGAGAGAGAGAGAGAGAGACTCTGGCCATGGCATGAGCTTTTGAAACCTCTTAGCCTACCCCCAGTGACACACTTCCTTTAACAAAGCCATACCTCCTAATCCTTTCAAATGGTGACACTCCCTGGTGACTAAGCATTCAAGTGAGACAATGGGGGTGATTCTTATTCAAACCACCACAGCTGCCCAGACAGACAGATAAATGGATGACAGAGACAGAGAAATAAATGAGGTAGATTATAGGAATTAGTTGAAGGAATTATTGATGCTGAGAACTTGTCTGGAGCTAGAGACCTAGCATAAAGTGGGTGATATAAATCATGAATCCAAAGGCCCAAGAACTTCAGGGGCTGTTGGTATAAGACCCTGAGTCTAAAAATTCTGAGTTTTCAGGGTGATGTTGTGAGACCAAAATGAGCCATCTTAGAAATGCTTTCACCCCAAAATTAAGGCCTAAGATTTCTCCTTTTGGGAATGGGCCATTAGTTACTGAAAACAGTCTGTTCAGATTCCAGAAACCAGGAAGTGAAAAAGTACAGAGTCACAAGATAGTCACGAGGTAATGCCTGCCAGACTATGGAATGTCCTCTCCCTGGTTTCCAGGGTAACTGACCACAGAAATGCCCCCACCTGAGGGCAGCCAATGAGAAATGGTGGTGGCAACCACTCCCTTAGAAGTAATTTCTAGAAGTCCCTAGAAGCCAGCCAATCAGAATTGTACCTGTACTAGCACCCCTAAATGATGTAACCTTGTGACTTTTCCCTTTAAAAACTGAGCTTGCAGGCAGGTGGGCACTTCCTCCAGCCTCCACTGCGCTGGATGTATTGGACGAAGTCCCTGCCTAGGCTTGTATTGCTTTTGGATATCCAGAATTAAACCTTGCTTTTACATTCCGGCATGCTCGTCTTTGGTGGTCTCTCTGGGGGTCACGATCTGGGCACAACAATGATATCTGAGGGGAAGAAAAAAATAGATGTCCTAGATCTAAAAGATAAAGAGTGAACCTGGCCTCCTTGATTGATCATGCTCAATGACAATGGTGAGGGTGATCACCTTTACCGCTCAGTGCAATGTTTTAAATCAAATTGTTCCAAACATACCTTGATAGGTAGGTATCCTCAGCAGAAATACTTTCCAGCTAGTCTGGCAACCTTCAACCCACTCAAATGAACATGTAAGGTTAATATTCATAATTAACCACCGGCCTTGCTTAGTCTTGATGGATTTTCTGTTTTCAATTTCATTGGTTTCTGCTGTAATTTTTAATTTTTTAAAAACTATTTCTTCATTTCTTTTTACTTTGGATTTAAGTTGTTCCAGTGGGATTTACATTTTTAAATTCTTGGTCTGATCATCCTAACATTCTTGCCATCCCTGGCATTTTACTTATGATAGGATGCACGGCTACTTCCAAGATTCTCAAAATTTTTCATTATGATTTTTTAGAACTAGTGTGAACCATGCAACTGGCTTTCTCATTCCCTTTCTTTGTATAGGAGGAAACATGGTGATAAAGATTAAATTATGACCTAGATCTGTACATAGAGCAATGGTTCCCTAGTATGACTGTCCATGAAAGCCACAGAGGAAAAAGGAATACACTCATCTCATCAGTTTCAAGTATGAACATCGGTTTGAACTTCATGCTGCACTGAACTGGAAATAGGAAAAAAAGGTAAATGCATACCATCTGGGTCCCTTCCCTCAACACCATTAGCAACAACATTCTTTTTTTTTTCTTCTGTCCAGTTTCCCCAGGACTATAATGATCTTTTAACCCCTTGAGTACTCTCAGTCTACCTCTTCTAATTTGCATTTTAACCAGTGATTTCTTTCAGACTCTGACCTGCTTCTCAAGTTGTGATGTCAAAGACTTAAACATTTTCTAGAGAGCTGGTGATCATGAAATAGCTATGTTCTGACGTTCCAAGATGGTACACTATGTATCCAGGACTACTGTGGCTCCCACTCAGAAAAGTAACACTGTATACATTGACTTCTAACATGACAGAACTCTCTGATTTAACTTTCTAATAGAATTTATATTTGTATTTTGGAAGGAAATGATAATAAACATCTTAGAAATTAGGATGAATATTACAAGTGAAAATAAATGAAGCTATAAATGGTATACCTCCCAAGTGTTTATAATAAAGCCCCCATTCTGAATTTGAATATATTACCTGGAAAACCACCATGTTACCATGAAACTAAAATATCCAAGCTGCCACTCTTTGCTGTGAAGACCTTAAGAGCGTTAATAACTAATGTTAAGGTTTATGGGGCAGAAGTACCTTGGCAGCTTGAGGTACACAAAGACCACAGCAAGCAACAGATTTCATGTAAGGGGTTTATTGGAGGGTTGAAAGGCCGTCTGGGAGCAGGAACAAGAGAGAGAGAGGGACAGAGACAGAGAGACAGAGAGACAGAGAGACACACAGAGTGAGAGAACAAGAGAGAGGTCTGTGATGGCCAGACCTTTTAAAGGGTACCAGTATAGCATTTGGTGGCTGGCAGCTGGTGCTGAGTCACTGAAGGCAGACTGGGAAAGTGCCTGGTTTCTAACAACTAAGACGGCCCAGTCACCACTTTAGAAAAGATTACTAAAGTGAAATGGAGTAAGTTCCTCAGATAACTTGACTTGTGGGGCAAAACAACCTTAAAACCAATCAGTGAAAGCATGCAACATGGGTTATTTTAAGCTGTAGTCTAGAAGCAGAAACTGAGTTCTCTGGCTTTTCAACAACCTGTGAGATAGTGACTCTTTGTTTCCTAGACACATCCTTCTGGATCTACTATCCACCAACTCTGGCTTGCTCTAGGTAAACATGCTGACAGATGATCCAGGGACCACTGCCTCTCTAGCCAAGAGTTGACTAATGGCCCCAGGACTGAAGATCTGCAAACAGGGTAAGGGATAGGTGGATGCTTATTCATTCAGCCTCCTCCCTGGCAGTCATTGTGGGTGCACATACTCCTTTTTTAGACTCCTGTTAGCATGTCTGTGTCCCCAGCTTTGTGAGGGGCCAGCCTCTCTGGAGTCTCTAACCATAGTCCCTTCCTTTGTTCATTTAGTCTTGGGGATTGCAGTAGCTCACAATGCCAGCCCCCCAGTACTACACATACCCTTAGGTTTCTATGTCCTTGCCACTTGAATTGTTTCCTCTGTTAAGTTCCCTTTTGTGTGTGGTAGTGCAGATCTGAATAGTTTCCATACTCAATAATATACCAGTGGTGGAGGAAATGCCTAAAGACTCAAAACTTAAATAAAATCCCCAAGTCTAGGCTTTCTGAGATGAAGCAGCACATACAGAGCTGTAGTTACCTTCTGACTTCACAGACTCTGTGATGGAGCTTTCAATAGAATGTGTTTATATTTTGGAAGGGGATGGTAGTAAACTTAGAAATTAGGATGAGCATCACATGTGAAAATAAATGAAGCTATGAATGGCATACTTCTCAAGTGATTATGGTAAAGCCCCAACTCTTAATTTGGATAAATTGCTAACAACCCAACTTAGCACACCCATTTGCGGTGGTAATCATTATTTTGCTGACTAGGCTCTATGTCTGGATTGCATTTCAATAGTGAATGCGAAGCCTATAAGCATTTTTTTTTTCCTAAACATCTTCCTACTCATAGGGAACCTAAAACCGGATTCAGAAAGCGCCAACACCTGGGCTGTATTTCTAGTTGAACATTTAGGACTTTTGATGACCTAAATGATATCAAGGATCTTTGAGGTTTGTTACCAAAGCTGGCTTACTTAGAAGCTGAGCCTACTAGCTAACTGACTTATTGCCATCATGAATCATATTCCATTAGAAGACTTAACTGCAGGACTCATTCATTCTCTGCTCTTATAACCATGTGTACAGGAATCCAGCTCCAAGCACAACCTTTCTGAGGATCTACTGAATTAGCAAGCTGTAATATTGTATTATATTATATTATATTATATTTACACAAAATATATCATATTTACACATAATTTAATATGTTTCCCCCCACTAGGCACTCTTTTGAGTTGGAAGGAGCCCTAGCAAATTCAGGGGAAAAAAAAAGAGCTGTGGTTTAAGAGTTCTAATCCTAGGTCTGTGACAAAGTATTAAGCATTTTTGAGCAGGTCATTCAACTCCCCTGGACTCTGGCTCCTTATTGACAAAGTAGAACATTTTCTAAAGTTATTATCCACACTTCAGTAGTTGGGACAGCCCCCTCCAAAGATCTGAGTGCTTATTTATTGCCTTTTGGGTAGTATCTAGAGAATACCGGACTATACATGCCTAGATATCTGGAGGCACTTGGAAGAAAGAGCTATGCATTCTGAGCATAGACACTCAGTTCCCCCAGCACAATGGTGCTCACCTCTGCTCTCCAGAATCCAAATTCATCTGCTGGCTTAATATCAGCTTGACCCTTCAAGTCCTTGTCTGTTACAGGCCAACTTTGATTTCATTTTCAGCTGACTTGTCTATTTTCTTGATATGATAGTTTATAAAGAAAACTTGAAGGGATTCTGAAATTGGTCTGGGCAGTATTGTTTTAGCAGGGGCCTTGAACTTCAATGGAAGAAAGCCAATCATACATTCTGCATGTATTTCACCAGAGATGACAGTCTGTATGTAGCTAATACCCGAGAGCATGCATTCTGAAGACACCTTTAACTGGAGGCTGCTCAGATGGAGAGAAGGGCAGAGAAAGGCAAAGGAACATCTGGCAGGGTCGAGAGTGGTGAGCTGTGCCCACTACCAAGCATGTCCTGATTAAATGTTTCATGTTTCCCCCAGTCGGATACCACATATCAGCTGTTCTTTTAGGCAGAGATAAAGCCACCTTTACAGGAAAATGCACTAGAATGGGGTTAATAAGTTACACAAAAATGATTGTTTCCAAGTGCTTGTATAATTCCCTCCCTGCCTCTCTGCTCCCTCCTAACCTCCCTCACTCCCTCTTTCTATTTCCTTGGCCAGCTCCACACCTGTTAATAGAGACATAGATTTTTACCCACGAGGACAAGGATGAAAATATTTTCCCTTCTACTGTTCCAGCACTCATTTTCCACACCCACTAATTCCTTGCTCGTGAGACCTTCTGTCACTGGACACCCACGAAGAAGACACTACACTGTGTGCCTGCATTTTTCTTTTCATAGAGTTATTAGCTTTGCTACAGGATGAATAAACTTCACAGTGGTCCTGTCTTTTGGTGGCTTGCTCCTAATTGATTAACTTCATCATGGAGCCTTTAGAGCCCCTGCATGTTATTTTAATATTGTTCTACCATCTTGAAGATGGCATTTACATTGTGTTCATTTCTGCTTTATCCTTAACCTGATGACATGGGTTTGTTTTGATCTCTATTGAGCAGCATAGAGCTCCACCTGTTAGCGGAAGTGCTCACCTCTGCTCTGTGCTGTAATTTTGCTGATGTACTTGCGTTGGATTCTCACTTGTCATTGCATTTACTTGATTACTGATACAGTTGGCATTATTTTTGCAGTCAGGTCTAGTGTTCGCTGTGTCCCTCTTCTCTTCAAGCTTCCATTTGATCACAAGACTACTTTACACTCTTCTCTCACCCTCACCACGAGCTTGATTTTTTTCCTCTGGTGACCTAGAATCTGTCTGTACATTGTTTCAATTTATGTAATATGTGCCATTAATTTTGTGACATATCTCCATGACTAAAATTTTTCTATAAATAAATCTATAGCAACTCCACTGTTTTTCTATTTTTCTCATAAAGACCACTGTAATTTTAGTACAACTTAGTTATCCATTAAACACAGTTTTATTGCATAGAATTATAATTTTACTTACATGAATCTCCAATCCTCATGTTAAATTACACAACAAAGAGAGTCACTATAAATCGTTCCATGACTTCAGGCAACATATATGTCACTCAGGCTGGTTTTCTCCCAAACTTTTCTTACATTTTGCTGTGTTTTCCAATAGTTGCAGAAACATATGAGCAAGCAATTTTTAGAAATAAAGATTTGAGACAGAAAACAGTATTTGTATGTCTAAAATGTATTTGTTTTGTCTTTATTTTTGAAGAATGTGTAGCTAGGCACAAGATTCCAAAGTTAAAATTAATTTCTTTCCATTTGCTGAGGACATGAAGCCACCATTCTGACCTATATTGTTATGGGTTAAAGCCACTGCCAACAAACGGGCACCACCAAGGCATGTCACCTCCCCAAGTAACTCATCTCATGAGTAAATTCATGTTTACTAGAGCTTTATGATTACTCATTATAACACAAAATTCACGTAGAAGTATAAAATTATAGTTCCATATGAAATGAACATACCTTTAAAAGTAGGTGAGTATACTTAAAAACTTGGATTGTCAGTCTGGTGAGATGGCTCAGAAGCTAAAGGTTCTTCTGCCAGGACTGACAGTCTGAGTCTGATGCCCAGTACACATAGAAGAAGGAAATAACTGACTCCTGTTGTTGTCTTCCAATAGACAGACAGACAGACAGACAGACACACACACGCACACGCACACATGTACACACACAAATAAATAAAATAAATTTAAAATCTTAGTTATCAAAATGCAGATGAGGAAGTGAAATAAAATTATTATATATGATTATAAAAAGTCTACTTACATATTTTTGTTTAATTTAACATCTTTACAATTTAAGACATACCCACCAATAATGTATTTCTTAATACTTTCAAAGAATGAGCACAGAAGCCTCAGGCTAGAGATAGTCACTGTAATGAGGAGACTCACAGACATGCAAGTTTGAAGTTTCTCATTCTGTAAATGTATGAAGGACATCAGTAATGAATAATGCTGTGTCCATTTCATATGCTGAGAAACTGGAAAGACATATTTAATGCCTGAACAAATTTAAGTAAATGAATGAACAAACTCCTGTGGAAGGACCCTTCTATATGCTTTGAATATATGTTGCTTTCACTGTTTGATAATAAAGCTGTTTGGCCAATAAGGTCAGGCAGCACAATCCAACTAAAGACAGAGAAGAAGGATGGAGCTGGGGAAGACACTGCCAGCCACCCAAGAAGCAAGATGCAAATTGACCAGTAAGCCGCAGGCCATGCAGCGATACATAGATTAATAAAAACAGGTTAATTTAAATGTAAGAGGTAGTTAATAATAAGCCTGAGCCATTGGTCAAATATTTATAATTAATATAATCCTCTGCATGGTAATTTGAGAAGTGGCTGCCTGGTATTTGTGAGTTGCTGGTACGACAGAAACTTCCATTTATATATGGCACCTAGCATTTGGCACCGCCATCCACATAGAACCTGGGAAAGCTTAAAGAAAGATTCTAAAACAGAGCTAAGCGCAGCTTCCTAGTCTCTTGCTTCTCATACAGGCCACTGTCTGTGTACTTGAGCTGCCAGCATGAGCTGAGCCAACACGTGGAGGTTTTAGAGTTTTGCTCATATGAACAAAAAGGGTCAGAGATACACACTAACAACAGATTCAGACAAAAAGTTCTCTAAATTGGTCACTGTGTGTTTGAAAAAATATGCATAGACTTTGGAGAGAGAAGAGAAAGAATATATACAAACTTAGATTAAAAATATATATTTAAAAATAATATATTCCTTGAAAAGGAAATAGATAAAGAAAATACGATAAGCCATGTAAAGATGGAAAATACACAGAGTTTAGATTCTATATCTTAATGTATTTTCTTTATATTTTTTGACTGCTAATGAACAAATAATAACTAAGAGAACTTGGGTTATGGAAACTATACTTATAACCACAGTATTTATTTTAAAAAATATCTTGACTCCAAAATTTAAGTCAAAAGATATGCCACTTTGGGGGAGAAGTTGTGTTTTTGTTTCCACAGGAAATAAGAGGCCATGGATTCATTCCGGGTTAAGGAAAATCAAGTTTGATTGAGGACCCCTTTAATCCTAACTACAGACATGGGAAAATAAACCTAAAGTAACTACAAGATATGTAACATATATTTTACCTGCTCAAGCATAAAACAAAAAATTATCTTTGGCTGGCTTATATACAATACACACTCTATATTTCTATTAATACAGATATGTGTGTTAACCTTAAAAGTTCATGTAGTTTCAGAACAAGGAAACCAGAGACCAATAAAAATGATGGTTCATATGATCCAACATTCAAAACAACTTCAAGGCTACTGATAGAGATGATCAAACCTCACATCCAAGACTTAACAATTACCCTAAATTTTCTCAGGGTCCCAAAAAATTATCAGTGCTCCCAATCAACAGGAAGTAGTCTAGAGAACTATGCCCACATTCCCAAAAAATAGATTATGGATGTTTGTCTTTGTTTACGGGGTTGGTTATAAATTGTTATTGGTCATAGTCAATCTCTTTCTAAAAGAAGAAAGGGGTATATGATATAAAAATGATAGGATAAAAGGGTAGATTATTGAATCTACTTTAATCCCCGAAACAGCTGTAATCTCAAAATATTTTACATTGATATGGATATGATATGGATTTAGTTTATTGATACAAATTTAAAATTAATTTTGTTATATGTATATTTCTACTCTTGTTTAAGATATGTTTATACAACTTATTTAAAATTCTAATTAATATATAATTAAAAAATATAGATTAATAGTCATCTATAAGAGCAAACTTACAGTCATGGTAGGTTTTCTAGGTAGGTAATCTTCAAATACTTCAAAGACCAATAGAATGTGGCATTTAAAATGTTTTAATAATTTAGACTTTTCTTGATGTGAGACATGTCTGCTCCTGACAGCACCGATCTACTCCCAAGAGGATGATGGTCACCAAAGACACTCCATATGGAGTTTGTCTTCTTCTTGGCAAAACTGGCCTGTTGGGAAAGAAATTGCCCTTGCCTCAACTGCTGACAGTAAGTATGCTGTCCAATCTAGACAAGCAGAACACAAAGAAAGGGGACTGTTAAACTTTGCCAAGACAGGGTAGGACAGTCTTTCAAATTTTCCTCCTTCTGAAAAAGGTCTGTCAGATAGTCTAGGCCGATAAGCCAATGCTGGATTCCCCAACAACACAGAGAAACCTTGGATAACTGTCCAGGCAGCCAGCTGTTTCTGTCATTTCTTACTTTTTTTGGAAGTCACTTGCTTGTATTTTCTGCTAACTCAGGTAATATTATTTTCTTTCTTGGGTCTTTGATGGAGTTGAAAACTAGATAATTATAGTTATAGTTTCCATAATTATGATAAAGGATAAATTAGATATAAAACCTTAGATTCACCAAGATAGGATAGACAATTGAATGTTTTCTCTGATTTTGTCAAGTACAAATAGACTAGATATTGTAACTGTAATTCTTGCTTGATAACTATTTTGTTATTTGTAATTTTATTATGTTAACTTTAAAACCTTCCTTTTTGATTAGACAGGAAGGGTGAAGTGCTATGTGAGGATGCTTCTATATGCAATGAATGTATTATGTTACTCTCACTGGTTAATAATAAAAGCTGATTTGGCTTATAGCCAGGCATAATAAGACTGAGTGGGAAAGACAAACAGAGATATAATAGGGGGAAATAGGGGGAAGTCAGGAAAGACTTGATCTAGCCATCCAAGGAACAAGATGCCAAAGAACCAGTAAGCCAAGGCCCAGATGATGATGCATAGGTTAATAGAAATGTGGTAATGTAAATCTAAGAGCTAGTTATAATAAGCCTGAGCCATAGGCCAAACATTTATAATTAACATAAGCCTCTGTGTGGTAATTAGAGAAGCAGCTGCCGGGTATTTGGGAGTTACTGGCAGGGTAGCAACTTCCATTTACAACAAACACATGAATGGATGGTCAGTCAGAGAAACAAAAAAGCTGCTTCAAATGTTCCCCACCATGCATCTCACCATCTCCCCCTAAAACTCCCAGAGCAAAGATGCAGCTCTTAGCCTGTTTGAAGAATGATTGTGCTTAGG
>NC_051071.1:9375239-9385239 GCF_004664715.2 Peromyscus leucopus | reverse complement strand
ATCTCGGTTTCCACTGGCTCATCTGGGCCAAGTATTTTGAAGGTTGGGAGGATGGTTATAAAGCAGCCCAGGTTCCAGGTGGCTCACAAGACTTCCATTTAGAACTGGACAGCTGAGTACACACCAGGGCCAACTTAAAATTGCCCACATGGTGGGTTGGCATCACTCAGCTTCTCACACCTCCGAGTAGCCAAGCTGGAAGGCCGCTTCCCAGGCCCATGCTCAGGTGCCACCCTGAGCTGTAGACACTGTTGTTTGGGGGATTATTGAAGCCCTAGAAAGGTAAAAATATTTTCGGAGGTATTTCCATAGGACAATCAATGAAGGTCTTTGCAGAAATGCAAAGTAGCTTATTTATGCCCTGGGGAAGTATACTGCTTTGTTTGCATGGAAGAGGGTGCCATTGGCTAAAGAGAGATGGCCTACTAAATAGAGGGGGCTATAAAAAAAGACCCACTTCTCTCTTCCTTTTCTGAGTACCTGTGCACTATCACACAGGCCCACTTCTCTAACCCAAGTGTAACCCTTTTTTCAAGACTAAATTTTCCCAAGTGCCCTGCCAGGCATGTCTTTCCTCGCCAGCCACAACAATCTAGCGGCTAGGCCTAGCAGGATCTCTTTCCATGGCTTCCTGGGTGCTCCACAGAAGAGCCATTCACCAACAGACTGTCTGAACACAAATACAGCAGCATTTGGAGAAGGATGGGTGGGGAATAATATGGTGATCATGAAGCAGAATATAGAGGACACTCCTGTCTCTGGTGGTCAGGAACTGAGCTGGCTTCCCAGGTCAACAAAGGTTGTATGATTTTGGCCATTTATTAGAAACAAAACTTTGGTGCAGTAGATGTTTAGGAAATCAAAGAATTGCTGTATTCCGTTATAGTTTAACCCACCAATTATTTTAAGCATTTATTATATTTCCAAAAGACTGTGATGGGGGCACATCTGTAATCATCACACTTGGAAGACTCCAGCAAGAAGACTGAGGAAAATGAGACTCTGCTCTCTGACAAGAAAGCAAAACACATGGACCAAACCTTTATCCCCTTTGAATCTGTATTCATGTTTCAGCCTAGCATGATGGCTTCCATAGATCAGTGCTTCTAAAACCATGCCTACCATACACTCTAGAGCAGTGCTTCTCAACCTTCCTAATGCTGCGACTGTTTATACAGTTCCTCATATGTGGTGACCCCAACCACAAAATTATTTTTATTGCTTCTTTGTAAGTGAAATATTGCTACTGTTATGAACTGCAAGGTCAATATCTGCTATGTGACCCCAAAGAGGTTGTGACTCATGGTTGAGGACTGCTATTCTAGAAGGTAGATTTCTGTCCTCTCCTGGCCCCACTTTCCCCACAAGGTGAGGAAATTGCAAAGCCACAGCTGTGGATCCAAATAAGTGTCCTCACTCAACACTCTGTTCCATACAGTCCGAGCTGGCTGCCCAGGCCAACATAGACCTTCCATACCCTCCCTGTCCTCTAACTCCATTGGCCATACTGTACTGCTGGTAACCACACATCTATGGCCCAGTTGGCCAACAGGTGGCTGCTTCCCCGAGGAAGATGGGGAAGAAATTTGGATGTTCAGACAGAAGTATTGCCATATTTGGTACTAAAAGCATGGGTGCTACAGCATGAGACAGAATGTGAAACTTGAGAGTAGCTTTCTCTGTACCTCAGAGTTCCAAGGAGGAATTACAAAAAAAGCTCCAAGTTTCATTTTCAGCTCACATCTTCCAGTTAGTACAGTAGGTATTCGGCAAGGTGGGGGAGCAGAATGCACTTGCTTTTGATATTTTCTAAGAGTGTTTTAACGTAAGCGTTTTCTGTGGCATATACCTGCTTGAGTCTGAGAATCCCTGTAGGCTTATGATGTCCTGACCACTCCTCCCTGCATGGGCATGAACAGCTGAAAATGCCTACCACAGGGCTCCATGGAGACGAGAGGTGTTTCAGTTATTCTGAGACACAGAAGAGAAATGCCACAGATTTAGGTCACAAGAAATCGTCATGGAAGTTGGGTATCAGGGACAAATGATTTGTTTTCCTTAATTGTATTGCTCTCTCAGGCACTCAGGCCCTAACCTACTATTGTGGAATCCATCTCTGATCACACCATGTTCATTTTCTCTCCTCAGTATTTGAGAGAATCACATTATGATGTCGTATATTGTTTGTCTTCCCATCCTACCTCCTGGGTGTTGTACTAAATTTTTTTTTTGTGTGTTTTCATAAGCTACAACACTCCCCCACATTCTGTCCATCATGTTGAGAATTAAAATACTCTGTTGCCTGAATGTTTAGCATTGTTTGTATTTCCCACACCATGATAGCTGTTTTGCCCATCTCCTATCCTCCCCCACTCTCCACCTCCCTTCTATTTTTCTTCAGTATCCTCTTACTCATGTACATCTGAGAGTGGCATGTGGATATAAGAACTATTTCATTTCCTCAAACCTTATTAGGCAAAAAATGCCTACAGGAGGTGGGGAGATTATGTGGTTAATAAAGCTTACCTTTTACGCTGAAGACCAGGGTTCAGCTGCTGACACCTACATGATGTCTCACAACTGCCTGTGACTCCAGTTCGAGGGCACCCAATGCCCTCCTCGGCTCCTCGCTGGAACCTGCATGCAGCACATAATCTTGGGGAGGTACACACATACACACAAAACATTTTTAATATATAAATCTTTTATAGGGATCACATTTTAAAAAATACCGAAGGTGAAGTACAGAGACTGACTTCCATCCTTCCAAGAAAGCAGGAGGAAATCCACATGATGAGGTGAGGGCACCTGTGTCCATTCTTCCCTGCGCTCAGAGGTTATACGGAAAAGCTTGGAAGAAAAGGAAGTGGCTGATGGCCAAAGTACATGGAGATGATGGCAATGGAAAGGTTGGAGGAACTGTGGAAGGAAGGAATGTCCACAGACACATGGGTGAGTTTCCGTGAGATTCGCTGAAATGAAGAAATAGACTCCTCACTGCACATCTGTTCAGTTGCTAGAGGAGGAAGGAAGTGAATGGGCATCATAAGGCAATCTCCTTCACCCACACTTACTAAAAAGCACCTGCCCACCTTCTGGATGCCTCTCCAAAGAAGTGCAGGGTAGATTTTGCTCTCAGGATGCCTGCTGTGCCTTTGGTGACAATGTCACACACACAAAAGTAACATAGGTTGGAGCTGTTTCCTCAGAACAGGCAAAGGACAAGTCCCAGCCTCACATGCCATATGGTGCTTGTTGACATTTGTCCCACTGGGAAATGAAGGGCATTTCTCTTCTTCACAGCCAGGCCAACACACAGAGATGTAAGGGTAATTTTCACTCAGCTGTGCCATGCTAGAGCACTCGAAGTTTCCCTCTGTCCTCTGCTCCTTTACCCAGCACATTCTCCAAGCAACCCAGACTCACAGCATCATGGTTACATGTGCGCAAATCAACAGAGTGATGACGTCTTCATTCCTTTTTTTCTTTTCTCTGCTTGAGATAAAACATTGAGTCAGTGCAGTCTGCTTTTTGCCCTGCTTACCCTGGAAATAGTGCTTTTAAGAAAAAAACTAGCCATGAACTACAGGCCATATGCGACTTGAACATACTGCATATATTTTCTTGACTTCAGAAAAACAAAGATGGTAGCAAAGTTAAGAGGATCTATTTTCATTTCTGTATCAAAGATGCTTTTTGATGAAGAAATGTGTCATAAATTCTACTCTGTACTTGAATCGTGTGATGCAGTCATTGTGTCTCAAAGCAGGAATGATGGAACATTGTGTAGTCAAGCTGCATGCCATGGTAAGGCAACTGTAGACTTTCTGTACAATGTGCAAGTCCAACATTGGTTCTACAATTTTCACATGTGTGACCTTCATATTTTTTTAAAATTGTACTGTTAGCTTCCTTGTTTATAAAAAAGTTTAAACAAAATACACATTTTGAAGGTCATATGAAATGACTGTAGATGGGGCTTGAAACATAGACCCTTCATATATATGAGTTTGTCTCCATCCACAGTCCTTACCTTATAATCTTTCTGTATCCTGATGGAAAGTAATCAAATAGTTAAGTGAACAGACATTGGAGTTATGCTATCACAAATTATTGCCCTGGGACTCTGGGTAACTTACTTAACCTTATCTTTAAAATTTGAATTAATAGTTGAACTGACTTCACAGGATTATACTAGGAATGAAAAGAGATGATTATATAAAACGCTTAGCCCCGAGTCTCTGTCAGACAGTGCTGTGTTTGCTGACACTGTTTCTGTCATGTCTTACCTTCTTCATCCCTTCGGAAGCACAGCCCTGACATGTTCTAGTGCCAAGCACCAGTTTTAAAAGTCCCCGAGCCAACCTGGACCAAAATGGAAAGGGCTCTATCTACTTCCTGAGACTAGCTAAGTGATATGGAATTCATTTATTATAGGAAAAATTCCAGAGACGTCCCATGCATTGTAACTCCACCCCTAAACTGTTTCTATATTCGCTCTTCTTTCATCCCAGACTGTGCCCTCTGCTATAATACTTCAAGGCAGGAAATAAAGACTTCTCTTTGGCAACATTGGAAGCCACAGGCAATGATTAATCTTGATTATCAACTTAACTGACTTAGGAACCACTTGGAAGATGAGGAAAGCACATCTCTGTGTGTACCCATAAGGGTGTTTCCAGAGAGGATTAACAAAGGCGGGACACCCCCTGAGTACTGGCACCATCTCCCTTGCTGGCGGTTTTGATGGGATGAAGGGGGAAGGGGAAAGATCAATGGCTCAAGTGTTCTGCCTCTGTTTCCTGGATGCCATGAGATGAGCTGTCCGGCTCTGTAACACGCTCCCATGGTGACAGGTGGAAATCTCTGGAACTTAAAGCCAAAAGAAATATTTTTCTCCCTTAAGTTCTTTGCTTAGGTGTTTTTTCACACCTATAGAAAACTGACTACAGAAAGCACACATTTAGAGGATTCAGTCACAGTCGTTTAACTAGGAGACTAAAGAGGAAAAAGGAAAGGGCTGGCCTGAGGTTAAGTAGCAGACACTGTCTATTTTGGATAATGATAAAAAGAGGAAGCTTGGGATTTGAGAGGAAGAAGTATTGTTAGACTAGGCCATGATGAACCCTCTTCAGTGAAATTTGCTGATATGTTAGAAAAGTAAATGGTTATTACAAGAAAAAGGCAATCTTGCTCTAGATTTCCAACTGAGATTTGGAATGGACTACCCTTGGATGATCTTTATCATTATTGTTATAATTATTTCATGTGTATAGATGTTTTACCTGCATGTATGTCTGTGCACTATGTGTGTACCTGGTGTCGATGGAGGCCAAAAGAGGGCACCGAATAAGATCCCCTGGAATTGGAGTTGAAATGGTTATAAGCCACCTTTGGTCATTCTTCTCTTTCATTTGAGCCCATCTATCCTAACCATCCATGTTTATGCACCTATCTGAAAGTAAACTGGGCTGCCTGGACTGAGTAGGTGGAGAAAACGTCCTTTCATTTACCCTTTGTAGCCTACTTCTATGCATAGAAGACAGCCAGATGTTCTCTTCTCTTCCTCCAAAGGACTTAGAAGGCATCTGGGTGGGGTTCCAAAGGGACTGTGATCACACTTAGAAACTACAGCCATTAGAACAAGGCAGAAGGTCCTGGAAAAGGCAGAACAGAAATCAAGTTGTATCACACAGGCATCACATATGCCCAACTAAAGACAAGGGTGTGTCTTCCTAGACCTAGCTCCTCGCGCTTTTGGATAGACTTTGGGATTTGAGCTGCTTTCCATCTGCATAATGTGGAAAGGACTGGACAAAGGGGCCCAAGTGGGTGTGACTTAATTGTAGATCTCTTTAGTTGTATTGACAAAAATATTTGTATATTTCAAAACACTCAATAAGTTTAAATTCTGGTCCCTAAACATATCCAGAATTAATTATGCCAAAAATGAAACTAAGAAATGTTTATAGTTAGTTATATTCTAAGATTTACAGTTAGTTATATATTCTAAGAAATAGAAGGGAATAATGACCAGTGGCAGACACTGTGGTATGAGAATGTGCTGTGTACCTATGACCAGAAGTACACTTAGAGAGCTAACAATGGAAGACGAAAACACAAAGGAGATTCCAAAGCATTTGGTGTCTGTTGGGGTTTACTTCAGAAGCAGAACCACCAAAGGGCGGGACCAGGCCCTTAGGCAAAGGGCCCTCTACAAATGACACTGTAAATCAGAAGTGTGGTAAGTCGAGTACTGCATAAAGCTGCCTGAGTAATTTTCACACCCAAATCTATCCCAGCTGCTCCAAAGTAGTCACCGGTTACATGGGAAAAGCAGGTCTGTGCCGTGGGTGTTGTACCTCGGAAGATTTTTGCCAACTGAGGGCCGTGGGTGAGACGTGCCAGTCTTCTGAAGGGCAGCTTCCTGATGACATCCTTCTTCGAAGCTGAACTGGTAAAATAGAACTATGTGTGTCTCTGTTCAAGTTCTCTGGGTCAAGATTTTTCCAAGCATTCATAACAGGCCCCATCCCATCCCAACCAAGTCGGGGAGGGAGGACTGTCAGAGGGAAAATCTCCCATCACAGTAGAAATATTAAACTACCCTCAAGTTCATCTCATGAATTTGCAGAAAAAGATACATAGATCTTATCTGAAATTTGGATTTTGAAAAAAACATTAAATTATTAGTTGGCCGTGATGTACAGCTATCTCAGGCCAGCCCTGATCTCAGGCATCCTTCAACCTTGTTGTTAAGTAAAGGAACCTTTGGGAAGTGAAAATCATCAAGACAGCTACTAGTCATGGAAGCAGAATTCTGGTAGAGAGGATTCATCTCTGTCTTGATCTCCACTCCCTAATGCATGAACTATGAGCCATTTATACTGCACTGCTTGCTAGCCAGCCCAAAGAGACAAAATCAACATTCTACCTTTAGTCAGTACATATCCTAAAGATATTTGGTACCTTAATTGTCTACACCCCACCTCTAGGGAGTGGAGGAGGGGTGACACATATATCAGCCTCAAAACCATGCCACCATCTAAGCCAAAGGATGCCCGGTATGTTGAGTGACAGTGGCTTGAGGGTCACTAGCTGTTGCAGGTAGGAGACTCCAGCGAATGTATACACATGGTCCGTCATTGTGATGGTCCGGCACAGATGGGAAGGAATGTGCTGAGTTTCTTTCTCTATACATATCAAGAAGCTTAATTAGCACTTTGTGGGGGAGGGGAGAAGTGTTAGCAGTGAGCTATACACCACCACACTTATCACAGGGTCAGGGAGCAAACGATCATCAACACTATGTTTCTCTACCTTTAATTTGGAAATTCTAGTTCAGTGACTGATACATTTAGGCTTAGAAGCAGCAATGTGTTTTATCAGGGTTGCATCTGGGACCATTTTTAATGGATATTTCCCTTTCCCTTTCTCTGCCTCCTTTTGGATCTCATTCTAATCCCTGTGTGCTCTTGGAACACACTGATAATTCTGGGTGTCTGTGCCTGAAGGGCACTGAACTCTTTTCTGGCTTTAGTTACAATTAAATGGGTACCAACACCTAAAAACAACTAGAGGAATGGAAAATAAATTAAGAGGCTAAGTAAATGAATAAAAAGTCCTCATGTACTCAGTAGACCCGCAAACTCTGGAAACACAGAACACATCTGAAAGCCAGCCCCAGTCCTGCTCTCTGAATCTCCCAGTAACCACCAATAGATGGGATGCTAATATTTATTTCAGAAACTCATACTCGAGGCACTCTATTAACTGTTAGACATGTCACTTAACGTGGCAATGAGCACACGGGTATAATAAACCACAGAGGGCCCCTACTCCTTTCCATATGGAGATTATATGGGCCTGGTTCCTTCATATATCAATAACTTACAATATATATTGTTAAACAGACCAAATTGTAAACACCTGGTAAGATTATGCTGAAATTTTGAGATGTTTTTCTTTTCTGTGATTTCTGTTGCTTTAAAACATTGAAGATCTCCATTGGAGGAAAAATACATTTAGTGTTTTTGTTATTAAAGCCTTTCATCTGCTTGAAACAAATGGGCCTTTATGATCTCTGCCATCTAGTGAGTATTTTAAATAATTCTCAGATTTCTTCCAGGGAAGATGATGTTATCTTCACAGAGAAAACAAAAAATCAAAAATGGGTGATATGGCCCCAAGGAGACTTCTAATCTTGCCACCAAGATACATTAAAATCATGAAATTCAAGCCATGAGTGGTGGTGTGTTTCCACTGTTGGCACTTGAGATGCTGAAACAGAAGAAGCATGAGTTCCAGGTCAGACTAGGCTGCATTCTCACACCTTATCTCAAAACAACACAACAAAATGCTAAATACGTGTACCCAGAAAAGTCTCCCCAGTGTCAACACTCGGGTTGTATTATGTAGGTGTTCTTACCTTTTCTGTGTTATTCATTTGTTTGGTATTTGCAAGTATCTGCTTTGTAACACTTTGTCCTTCAACTTCCTTAGGCCTTGCAAGCACAGATTGTACCAGTCACTGACTTATAATCTTTCCTGGCAACTACCCTTTTACTATAAATAGTCAACATGAGGGAATGGATCATGAATGATGCTCCCTTAAAGCATACACATGCTCTAAAAGGTACCAACGTTCTTTTACCAATGGATGCAGAGTCAGTACCACAAAGAAGAATCTCTCTGCTGGGTAGTTGTGCTCCCTAGAAAAATGAAACCTCTGGGTTCTAGCTTCCTCCATTTGTGACCGGACATTAATGTTGCTGGCCGTGGCTGGACTTACCCTGTCTGTGAACAACCAATGGTCAAGGCTTCTGTAATGAAGTTATTGCTTTTGAGAGGTGAGTAACAGGCGATGCAGAATGACCATTCTGATAAAGAGTAAATAATGTAAAACCCGCGCCACTCTCTCTCTCTGCCTGGAAGTTGCAGTGAACCACAGAAAAGAGAAAGAAAATCAGAGTAGAAAAAAAGAAAGAAAGAAAGAGAAAAAGAAAGCAAGAAAGGGAAAAAGAAAGAAAGGAGGGAAGGAAGGAAGGAAGAAAGAAAGAAAGAAAGAAAGAAAGAAAGAAAGAAAGAAAGAAAGAAAGAAAGAAAGAGAAAGAAAGGAAGGAAGGAAGGAAGGAAGGAAGGAAGGAAGGAAGGAAGAAAGGAAGGAAGGAAGGGAAAAAGAAAGATCTCTGAGAGGAGGAGAGAGGGCCTGGAGTGAGCCAGAGGAAGGAGGTGGCTAGAATTTGGCCATTCAGCATAGAGCAGGTGCCCTAGCAGGATGCTGGTAGAGTCACAGACTCATAGTTTCTGGCTGGAGAGAGAGAGAGAGAGAGAGAGAGAGAGAGAGAGAGAGAGAGAGAGAGAGAGAGAGAGAGAGAGAGAGAGAGCGCTGTAAAGGCTCATGCTGACTGACAGCTCCAGGAATTTACACTGGAGGAAAGACTTTCAAGTTTGCGCTACCCATACTGGAGGGGGAAAGAACCGACACCAGGAAAAACAGGGTGCTATTAGGCGACCTTAGATCCGTTGACATACTCATTGAGACAATATTATTTTTAAAAGCCAGAAAGTTGACAGCTTAGATGAAACAGATAAGTTTTTTGAAAGACAGAAATTACCCAAACTGACACTAGAATAAATAAAAAAATATAAATAGCAATATGTGTTAAACAAATTGAATTATCAATTTTTAAATGCTCCCAAAATAAAAACTCCAGGCCTAGATAGCTAAACTGGTGAATTCTATCAGTCATTTTATAAAGAGAATTTTCAAATTTTGTATAAACTTCTTCAGATACTAGAGTCCAAGAAAACATTTTTCAATATAACTCTGAGTCCATTGTTTCCATGATTCAAAAGAAAGAGGCAGTTGGGAATGGGAGAAAACATTATAAGTTAGTGTTTTTCAAGAGACATATGATTTAAAAAGTGGGTTTTATTTTCAAAATGAGTTAAAGTGTGTGTGTGTGTGTGTGTGTGTGTGTGTGTGTGTGTAAAACAC
>NC_051071.1:9364687-9374739 GCF_004664715.2 Peromyscus leucopus | reverse complement strand
GAGATCTGCATCTATCACCACATGACCCTCTGCAGGAAGACAAAGACAAAGCAGATTCTTTGATCTATGTTGTGTTTCCTTTGATTTGAATCACACCAGGTAGGTGGCTGGTCAGATTCTAAGGTCAGCCTCCTGCAATTCTTTCTCAGGCTATGAGGGAATTTGAACTCTCAACTGCAAGTGGGTTAAAACATTGGTAGGGATTATTCTCAGCACAGCTTTGGCCCTAAGAGTGAATTGTCAACAAATATAAAGAGCTGGAACCTCTTCCTGAATATACTTACAAGACTGTGGCACATTTGAAACTCTGGTGGCAATAGTAATAAATAGCCCATCAGGGATCTGGCTGTGTCCCTTTGTGTTTGCAATAATTAGGTAACATTTTCTTTAATTCATCTCCTTTCCTGGCTCTCTGAGATTCCCTTCTGCCCAGGCATGATGTTTCTCTCTAGTACTTTCTGAGTACCGAATGGTAGATCACACACCTTTAAGGCTGTTATTTTCAAGTTTTAATAATGTTTTGCAAGTCACTTCCTGTTTCTCAGCTGCCAACCTCGCCGAAAGCATTCCTTGTCAGGTACTAATTTGGGTGACGTGACGACCACTTGATCTAAATTTTTGGTGGGTAATTACTGAGTCAGAAGTGAGTAATTTTTTGATATCCAGTGGCAGTCAGAAAGGTAGGTATTTTACTAACCACTCATTAGAGATTCTCCAGTCGTGAAATGTCCTGAATTTTGCTGTTTGCAGACAGAAGAAAAACCTGACTGCTCAAACGAAAAGGAACTTCCTGCTTATTTTGGCAGTACTTATCGGATTGTGTTGAAGTTTTTTATTATGAACCCATTCCAGAGTTTCATTGCACCAGCAATATTAATTTTGTATTGATCCAAACCTCATGCAATCAACGGATTTTTTCTCTCTCTAGTATTTTTTTCTTTTAAAGTCACCAAGAGCTTGCATTTTATTTAGAAAACTGTTGAAGGTATTTCAGTTATTAAGGACTTAAGAAAGGATAGGGATCCTCTGTAAGAAAGTTTAATACTTAAGAGTAAACTTGCTTAGAGAGCCAGATCTTTACATGGAATACTTTGGGGTAGATTCTTTTGCAGTTTTAAAAAATTGTTCACTGTATCTTTTTACTAAAAGAAAAATGAAAAAAGAAGATGTTTACTCTAAGAAATTAAACTTATCACCTAAATTTGACTCATTAGAAATAGTGAAAGCAAAGTAAAATTGTTTTGTTTTGTTTTCAGAAATTTCTACTTTTGGGGAAAGGCATGGAAATCATATTGTTTTGGCAATAGAAGGTTAATCTGGTTGTTATCCATAGATTTTTTTTTCTCTCATAATGTCTGGTGATTCAATAATGAATTGTTAATATTAGCTCCATCTGTAACACGGAGTTTCAGGTTTATAATACAGTTTCATTGTTTAAAATGCTTTTTGGGAAGACCCACTTTGAAAATGAGAATGCTTAGCTGACTTGAAATGTATTTGAAAACAAATTGAACTGAATTCAGTAAATGCATTAGTTTTCTAGGGCTATTATATTAACTAATCATATACTGAAAGACTCAAAACAAAATGCAGTTTTCTTTCATATTTCTGGATACTACACATAAAACTTTGTGTTATTGAACAAAAATTGGGATATTAGGAAGCTAATCCTCCCTCTAGACTCAGCAAGGAGATATATTACTTGTCTCTTCCAGGTTCTGGTGGCTCCAGTATTCTTTAGCTTGTGTCTACATCAGTCTGCCTCAGGGGAGAGAGATAAAAGGAGAGAGAGAGACAGAGACAGAGACAGAGACAGAGACAGAGACAGAGAGGCTGTTAGAGCTCCTTTTGTCCTCTTTCATAGCATTTATTTAACATCATTTAGAGATTGAGAGCTTGGCTTGATTCAGGATAATTTCTCTATTTCATCAAGATCTTAAGCCTAGTTGCCTCTGCAGAGATCCCACCCCTCAGAAGATAACTCCCAGGCTCAAGAAATTAAGATGAGTACATCTGGAAAGCTTAGATATCATAGAAGATGTACTACAACTAGTACCCTAGCAGAAGCACAGCCCTGTGCAGAGATTTGGGGGGAATCCTCATGCTGCCTGAGTGTGACAAAATGCCAAAAGACAGAGAAGTGTGAACTATATTATGAAAATAGGTGTGGATTTAGAGAAAAAAAAAACAGGTAAAAGATAAGCTACATTTGGTAGATAGGTTTATGGTTCCTATGTTTGAATCCTTATGGAAAGGAAAATTTTTGAACCTTGCATCTTTGATCTCTTTGAACTTCAAATAATTCATAATTATAATGGAGAGAGCATTATATGAATCATAGACTTTGGTAACAACACAAAATAACACTGGAAATTCAAATATTCTTTCGTTTCTAACAGGCTGAAGTCTTAATAAGTCTAAGATGTTGAAAATACTTTTAGTATGTCTATTTTCCTGAACATCACAACTTAGCTTAGCTGCCCTTAAACATGCTAAGAATGTTATAGCAGTCTACAGTTGGTCAAATCAGCTAGCATGAGGCCTGTTTTATAATAAAGTGTTGAATTTCCTCTGAAATTTATTCAGTGCTATACTGAAAGCAGAAAACAGAATTCTTGCAGGGGTATACTTTCATACCATGATACAAACTGAAAAATCACTAAGTTGGAGACTGTCTTCAGTAAAATATAAATTTCTATGATCATCTCTAATGTCTAATGTTTACTATTGTTTATGTTTATTGACTAATATTTTTAAGTTCCTTCAGAAGAGGACAGGCACAGCATTCCTTGAGTTACTGAGCTAATCTAAGATTTCTCAAACAAGTAATTTTCTTTATCTGGCCTTTTAGGACCATTAAAGAAGGGGGCAATGGCGAGAGTTCACTCTATCATTAACCTATTGCACCTTCAAGTAAGAACAGGAAGGTATGTCTATATCTTAGCAGTTCTGACATATTTGTCCTTTCACTTTTAGGTTGCATCCAACCATTATTATACACTATAGCTTAGTTGAAGCTGTTTTCTTCCTTGGCGATGCATGAGTTAATCTCATGCTGTAGGTAGAGACTGGGTACCACATGCTTTGTTTTGCAGGCAAGCCAAAGATCTAGGTTTGGGGAGAAACTGCCAAATCCCATTCATTTCTGTATTTTCTTCTTCAAACCCCAAAGTGGTTTCTTCAGAAGTGCATGCAGGAAGATGCAGCATGGCACAGTAAAAATCATGATCTCTAGGCCTGACCCAAGCAAGTAGCCCTTCGTCTCTAAATTGACTCAATCCTTTAGAAGATGTTGACAAAAAGATGTTCACATGATCACAGTTAAGAACTTTCTATGGTTCCTCTGGTGGATGCAGAGGGCTCTGTAGGTATTCCATTTGCTTCCCAACATTTATCTGCAACCTTTTCATTAGGCAGCACATGTGACTAGCTCTGACTAGTGAGTTACTGAGTCTGAGCCACAGTGAGCTTCAGGGTACTTTTGCCTTGACTCTGGGGATATGTTCTAGAAGAAGAGTTCATTTTATGTCACAAAATATTTCCTAGTAGCATGCTTCACTGACCCCTGAAAATTTACATGAGACAGAGAAGAGTAAGCATTGGCTTTGTGTTTTTGTTCCATCAAACAGCAAAGACATGGGGTATCTACTTTTACAGCATAATATAGTGCTGTTCATTTTCCAATGCTGCATTATGATGTATGATCATAACAGGTACATTTATTGGTCTGTGGTTTCAGAAGTTCGCATGCCCAGGTTTGACATGGTTGGACTTCCTGCTTTAGGGTCAAGTATGGCTGACATTGTCTCACCTCTGAAGCTGGGGCAACTCCTTTCCCAAGCTTACTGCTCATTGATAGAATTCATTTTCTTTAACTTGTAAAACAGGTTTTGATTTTCCTTGTTGGTTGCTTTAGTTTCTATAAGGTATCTTCTGTTTTTGCCAGCAACCAAGAACTAAATTCTTTTCAGTTTGGTAGCCTAATGTTCACTTTTACAAATAGGCAGAGAAACCTTCTTGCTTTTCAAGATTTTAGTTTTATATCATCTCCACATTTTAAGTTTAACTGCTTTGGGATCTCATTTACATCTAAAATCTCCTTTCTTAGCAATGCCTAGGTTCTGGGGGATATCTTTCTGTATGCTGTGAATATGTGTGGCTCCCATTGGATAGTAAATAAAGCTGCATTGGCCTATGGCAAGGCAGGATAATGTTAGGCAGCTCAAACTGAAGATGAGACAAAGAAGGGTAGAGTTGAGATATGCTGGCCCGCCACCACCCAAAGAGCAACAAGATGTCAGTAGACCAGTAATGCCATGGCCACATGGCAACATATAGATTTATAAAAATGGGTGAATTTAACATGAAAGAACTAGCTAGAAAGAAGCTGAAGCAATAGGCCATACAATATAAAGCCTCTGAGTAATTATTTTATAAGTGACTGTGGAATCGTGGGTAGGAGAGATTTGCCTGGACTGCAGGGAAAGGTAATCCAGATGGACCCAAGAAACTTCCAACTCCACCGAGGTGTTTGTGCGGTGCACCGGTGAAGTGGGAATGTAGGCACGGATTGTGTGCTGCCATAACAATGTAATTCAGTCTACAGATTACATGTCTCACATTTGTGCTTAATAAATAGCAATTGCCTCATCCCTGCATTAGGGTTTTTTAGACATTATTCCACCTATTGTTAATCCAAGGTCCATTTTAATTTAATTTTTTAAATAAGACGACATTTCCCAAAACTTTGAGAAGAATTCTTGCTATTTTCCCTCTGCTCAGAAGAAGAGAACCTCTGAGTGGAATAAAACCGTTTCTTACTTCGGTCAGCACACAGAACCCAGAACAAAGCAGCATGCTTTTGAGTCTGTGATTTGTGTTCACCTGGTGCCACATTTCACCAAGGTCATTAGCAGTTTTCTTGGTAGCATAGTCTGATTGAAGCTTCAGCTATCCAGAATCCTGCCACAGCTCTGTCTTCTGTTCTGACTGAGGTGTTCAAAGCCTCCACGAGAGTTTCCATCCCGCTCCCAGCAGTACACAGGAACTAAACTCGAACCTCACCGACAGTTGGTGTCCATTAGAGTTCTGAACAGGTTATAGTTTTATATGTGAATGGGATTTCTTAATTATATTTTGGGGGTCACTCACTGACAGTGTGGGAGACTTTTGTCTCTCTCATATGCAGATCCCGAGAAACTCATGAGATGGTAAACAGTGTACAGTTATGGTGTACAGCCTTTGTCTTAGGTGGCTTTGATTCCTGAATACCAACTGTTTACCCTTTCACTGAGATCTAAGAAGAAATCATTTCCCTAATACCTGTACTCTTACCTTCCTTGAAGTCTTTAACATCTTACAAAATCTTAGGTAGGGATAGGCTGGGAGAAGGAGGTAATAGATTAGAAATATTAATAATATGACCTGACTTTTTACTCCTCACTTCCACAGATGAATCTGCTTCTATTAACCAGCAACTGTGCTCACACTCAAGAGTATGAGTGTGGTTCTGTGCCAGAATCTAGAGAGGCAAGTCCAGCATGGTTGGACAAGACTAAAAACACGGGAAGAACTCTTCTGTTGTGACTCAAAGGCAGCCCTGGCTGGTCCAATCCCGGCATATTATTTGCTGCCTTCTATCAGTAAACCTCTTTTTAGTGAATATGGAACTAATGGGGGAAATATTGATTCAAGTTGTTAATTTGCTTTCAAAAATTGGGTTCCTGCAATCTTGGTAGAATAAGTCCAAGACATATCTGTTTATCCATTTGTTCCTATTAAAATGGCACTTCTAGAAAATATTATCTGGTATTAATCTGGAGAATAGTGTTATAAATGCCAGAGTTTATGTTTATTATACTTATTAAACTAGTCCTGATATCTCATAAAAATAAAATAAATGGCAGGGTTAGAAATTTAATACTTTGTGTAATTCTTCAAATCTTTAATATTCTGTTTATTAAGTTTTTATTGAAATACAATACATGGAGGACAGAGTGAGTGAGCGAGTCTCGGAGCACAGCTCAGCTCCTGCACTAGACTTGTGTTTCTTTCATGAAAACCTTAGACTCCCAAACACCAACTTTCTGGGAATTCCCGTAAAGAGCTAGAAAAGAGAAGTTACTCTTTTCCCCCAGGAAGTGCTCGTGTTTGAGAAAACAGGCCAGTCGGACACTTGCTGCTCTAACACGGCTGACTTGTCACCATCTACAGAAGGATGGAAACAGCCTTCCTGGGGAGAAAGGCAAGGAATGAAGCCCAGCAGAGACTTTGGGAAGCACAGATACAGAGATAGTATTCTGAAAAATTCATGGGAGGAAGACTAATACTTTTATTCATCTACCTAGTAATAACAGTCTCACATGTGGGAACTTCCTCTTGGCATGCACCATTTGAAGGTCAAAAATTGTGAAGTTGAAATTAAGGCCTGGAGGAGAAAATTCATGGAAGTCTAGTTGAATTTCAATGGAAAGTCTGAGTTGTAACAAGACCCAGGCTTCTTGCTTGTTCATGATGCAGTGGGCTTGAATATGTGTGTTCCTTGCTAAAATCCTAAGTTCAATGTGATCATATTAGGTTTTGGGGCCTTAAGGGTGTAATTGGGACGTGAGGGTGAAACCTAGCACATGACTGGGATTAGTCTTTTAAGGAAAGGAAGCCGGTGGACCCCCTCTCACTGTCTGTCTGCCCAGTGAGGACACAATGAGAAGGTGATAGAGTTTTCAGAAGAGATGGTGGCTTTCACCAGAGCTCCACTATGTTGGCAGCATAACCTCAGACTTTCATCTTCCAGAAAGTCTCTGCTGTGTACAAGCCACCTGATTCCAGCCATTGGTGGATCACGTGACAGAGTCCTTTGTATCTGCTTTCACAACTGGCCAGCAATAATAACAACAATAATTTGGTTTAAATTTCCCTGGCATATTAAAGAAATTAATTATATTAAAGAACATTGAGAGCTTTCAAAGTAAAGCAGGATATTATTATGACACTTCTGGAGTATTCTATACATACTTCAAATTTAAACCATCTCATTTCTTGTTTCCCACAAATATCTATGTTTACTCTGACCTAGACAGAAAAAGAGTTTATAAAGTAGGCTTAACATGCCATTGCTTTCATAGGTTGAACTGAAAATGTCTAGACAAACTCCAATGCTTGTGTATGATGATGGAGTGGAGATTACATAGTCTCTGCAGTAATTGCAGCCATGAGGAGAAAAACAACAAAATTTTTTAGAAGAGAAACAACAACAGCAGTAACAACAACAACCTGTAACTAGGGTAGTTAAGGCTGGAACTAGAGTCATCCAGTCAGTGAAAAGTCCTTTGTGTAGAGGACTACAAAGTAAATATTTGGGGGCTCTGCCAGTCATAAATTATTTAGACAAGTACTTAACCCTGCCATTCTAACACACACACACACACACACACACACACACACACACACACACACAGCCTTGGACAAACATGGTTCTGTTTCATGAAAACTTTCTTTACCCAAACATTCGATGAGCAGAGGTTGACCTTTAGTCAAAACTTTCAGTTTCTACTTTAGGTTGTGAGGCTCTTGACTCTGAGATACCTACTGCTGTGTTCCCAGAAGTTATAGAATTAGTTCATTGCATAGATAAAACTAAGACCAAAGAGATGAATCAGATATAATGTCCCCTTTTTATTCAGTCCTGTTAAGTCCTATATTTATACTGAACACACCGTGTGGCTGGGGAAATGCATCAGGCATCGGCTGTTTCGTCTGACAAATGTTACTCTTTTCTTGCTTGCTCTTACCTTCTTTAACTCCAACACATTTTTTGTTTGTTTGTTTGTTTTTCTCTGTCTGTCTTTCTGTTTACTTCTATTTAGTTGCTTCTTTGACTGTCATAAATTTCCCCCAGAAAAATCTGAAAGTACAATAAGCATATGTGAGAAAAAAACAACTAGTGTTTTATATGACTTTGCCTCTTATATATTTATTTTACAGAAGTTTCTACTTGAAAGTAGATTTTTTTTTCTGACTTTCATTTTGTGTAATACCAGTGCTGGTAAGATGGTCCTTGAAAACAAGACTCACTGATCACAAAAGCCTGAGGAACTGTGTGTTCTGTCCATTTGAAAATCAACCAACAAAAACACTGTTCTCTACAGGGAAGAACACTTGTTAGTCTGTTCTGGATTCTAAAACACAGGTATATAGAGGAGGCAGCTTAGATAAGGCCATTGATTCCTCATAGTTCTGAAGTCTTGGAAGTGCACAGTTAAGGTGGCAGCTGATTCAATGCCTAGCAAGGATTCCCCCCTACTCTTTTTTTTTTTTTTTTTTTTTTTTTTTTTTTAAAGCAGACAGAGACTTCTTGCTATAATGCCACAAAGTAAAAACTGATCATGTCTGGCATATCTTCTCTTACAAGGGCACTAATCTCATTCAGAAGGCCTCCACCCCTATGACCTAACTGTCTCCTAGAGTTCTATCTTATCAAACTATCACAATGGGGATCAGAGTTTAAGCATGCCTTTGGGGAAAAGACATAAACATTCAGTTCACAGCAGAATCAAAGGAGTCTGATGATTTTTGTTTTACCTTATTCTAAATAGCCCATATGCAAATATTCTTTGACATAAGATCCCAGCGAGCGCCTAGGCCTCAGTTCTCTTAGAATCTGGCAGACACGTGTGGGAGTCAGAGCACAGCTGGATGAGCTGAGGGACACATTCCCACAATAGGATTCCTCACTCTATCATTTTCCTTCCTTATGGGACAGCATGAGAAGTCTTCAGTCAGGGGAACTGAGCTGACCTATATAGCAGTCTGAGCTAAGACATTAACCATTTTGAGAAGTGATAGAAATTCTAGTTGTCTACTACTTGAAGACGTTGAAGATTCCAGACTTTTGGGAAACAGTCTCCACAGCTGAAAGGAGAAAGCCATCACCACTACCCAGCTAACTCCTTTTCAGGCATTCCATAAATGCGGATTCTCCTAGATGTGCACACCATGGAACTCTCCCCTTTCCGTTTTTCATGCGTGTGTATGCATATTGCTTTGCACATCAACAATCAGCACATAGGAGTAGTGTTTTGTGGAACATACTTTAGAAATACCCTCTTAACTACTGTGGAAGAGTAATTTAAAAGCTGACCACAAATGTTCATGACATTTACTATCTAGATTCTTTCTAAGATAGCTCTGCGATTCCTCCATTAAAAGGTGGAATCTATTTCGGTCTTTGGCCCCATTTACTGGTTTATTCAGCTATTGGAATGGGGGAATGATGGTGGGACTTATCTTAGGCTAAAACTCAAGAGATCGTGAGCTTTCCATCTGATGTCTTGGTACCCTGTCATCACCATGTGAAGGATAGCTATTTTCCTGAACATAAAGTAATGATTCAGTCACCTCTGTTACTCCAGCCAAGAACTGGGCACAATGTGAGGCCATTCCATGACCCTCAGATGTGAAAAAGCCTAGACAACAGCAAGCAACAAAATGGACTATTTAACCTACAGCTGATGAGAACATATCCAGCCCGGGCCAGAACCCAAGTGTTGTGCAGTCTTGAGAGAACAGTGGTCAATGTCTCAATCCACTGAGTTTTGGGGTACTGGTGGCTTCTGCCTGTTATCATTATATGGTGATATCCACTGACATAGCTGTTGTTATCACTTGAGTCTTTTTATGTTACATTCATTATTCATGGTATCAGGGCTTTACTGAAAGAACATATTAGATCATACATATAAAAATGTAATAAATAATAGAAGTGTTACTAAAGAATTATTGTAGATGTATTGTTTTCACTTCATATGGTCAACTTTATATACCCAGATGCCAATAATGAATGCAAACTTGGCTTGGGGTGGGAAATATTAATGATATGAAACAACAAATGCAAAAGAAAAAATTCTGATTTTTCTCTCTTGGTATCTCCCTAGTCACCGAATGTACCAGGTATCAGATAAAATACATGTTCAACTAGACACCACTACAGAAAATTTCCTTCCGTCCTGAGTTTCTTTGTGTTGTGTTTTTTGTTATCTCTTTGGAAATTATGA
>NC_051071.1:9334902-9364187 GCF_004664715.2 Peromyscus leucopus | reverse complement strand
CTGAGGAGGGTTGTGTAGATGTGAAATAGCAACATCTCTGGTCACCTTGACTTGGTAGAAACCTTTTGTCAGGAATATGTGGGTCCTTTGGACCAGGAGACAATACTGATGTAACCATATATGTATGGGCTGTGCCTTTGGGAAGTTTGTGATTAATACAGGGTATGGAAAAATGTAAATGGGGCAACCTCATGACTTCCACCAGGGTGGTCACACACAAAGCCACTTACAAGTGTTTGAATTCCATCAAATTGGAAGCACAAAGGTGTTGAATGCTTTCATGAGGGCCTGTACACTTTCTTGAAATGACCTTTGAGCTTTGTCCTATGTGAAAAATTTTGTCTAAAATTGGCATTTAATTAGCCAGATTTTCTTTTGTCCTCATCTTTCCATAGATGTAAGGAAAAAAGAACTATTATTCTATTTTCAGACATATGATAAAAGCAAATCAAAACCAGCAACATGGAGACACTGTCACTCTCCCTGGGTCACAGTAGCACCACTACAGGTGTACCCTTGCCTTCTATTAAGAATCACCAACCAAACAGGCGAAACATACAGCTGGAAATTCACATTGTGGCATCTTTAGCAAGAAAGAGACTGTGTCCAGATGAGACAGAAGTGCTAGCTAACAGAGCTCAACCTCCTGTCATGGGTTTCCAGAAAGAATTGTTGTGACAGTGTTATTCCACATGCATTTGTTAGTGAAATGGCTTCAAAGCAGTGGGTAGGGATCTGGGAGGCATCGCCACCTTCCCATCAGTGCTGCCGCTGCTTTGAGGCAGGATGCTGGGGTCAGGAGTGCCAAGGCAGTTCTCCATGTTCATCTCCTGTGCTGCCTGCCAGGAGGGAGACTTCAGTCCTGGCTCCCAACCACCCTCGTTGGTCTCCAGCTGCCGCAACCTCCAAAGGAGAGAGCACACTGCCCTACCTTAGGAAAGCTTGCAGCCCATGTGAGGGGCAGGTTAAAAACCCTTAGGATGGTTCAGTTAGAGGCATTGCCTCCTTCCTCCTCTGCTGCTATTGTGAAGCAGAACACATGCTGCCAGGAGACAAAGAGGACACGCATTTATTTTTGAGCATAGGACTTAGGAACCACTTGGGAAGAATATTCTTGATTGAGAACCAAAACATTCCATGATGCTTAACAAACCTGCAAATTGAAAAATCAGCATCGGCCTGTTCAGCCAGGAGGCAGAAGAAGGACCTATACCCTGGGAAAAAAAAAAACCCAAAATATTCCTTAAATGATATTTGTATGCATTTGCAAAATTACCACTTTCTGAATCAAAATCTCAAGCTGTTTTCATCTGAGAACATATGTTGCGCTGTTAGATGGTAACTCCGCCTGCCGCAGCCCGTGACATACCCCACCGCATCGCATAATGGACAGTCCTGCAGAAAAGGAGCCGCAGTTCAGTCAATGCCCCTGTAATAATATTTTAAAATAAATGATATGCATCATTAAATCACCGAGGATGACTAACTCAATTTTAGAAAACCCACAACTCCAGCAATCATAGTTACAGCTCTGATTTGAATATTTTCACTTTCACCTGAGCAGCCAGTGGGAGCCAGTCAGGCAGATTCCGAATCCAGGCAGAGGAAGGCTGTGTCTCCCAGGAACTGGAAGAAACCTGTGATTATGTAGTTACAGTAAGTCACGAGATGCCTGTGTCCGCCTGGGCTTTCCAGACTCTCCCTTCCTCCCTTCTTGCCTGCTTATTTACATATCACAGGCATCCTCTTTGTAAAGTTATTTTAAATAATTTATTAGATTGATCTTTTTAAAATTCTACCATGGCTAAATGTCATAAGGAAAAAAAGTCTTTCTAAACTTACTTAAAGGTTTCTGGTTTCTACTGGAGTAGGCCAGTTACCTGCTCCACTGCCGATATTCTAAAAATACCTTCATGTCCATACTATTATCCATTCTTCACGTCCAATTGCTCTGTTATGGTAATAGTCAGAGGCACACCATGCAGTAATTACTTACAGCTGACTGAAGAAAAGAATATTCAACTCCCCACTGCCTCACTAGAAGGTCTTTATGCTCTATTAACTCATTCCTGTTTATTAATACTCTACTGGTAATTCAGACTGCTGCCTCTTAGGTTTGTAATAGGAGGGCTATTAAACAGCCATTACTGACCATATGGGTTGGCGAATATTTGTTGTTTTTCCCCCCTTTGGTGGACTTCCCGCCCCCCTCCTTCCAACTTGTTCTTTAAGAAGCCATATTATAAACTAATAAAAATATCGTTACATCTGCATGAGATTAAGAAGCTTGGCAATTTCTCCCTCAGAAAATGTGAATTTAGTCCCAGATTGTCATTGCTACCTAGAAAAAGAGCTGGGGAGAGACAAGAGAACAGAGAAGATTGTTCTCAGGTGGGAAACTGTACTTTGGGAGATATTTTAGGTTGCATGTTTCCTAAGTCAGCTGTTTCCATTACTGACTTGCTGAAGGCATTTACCCACCTTTCATCACCTCCAACTTTTGAAACATAAGTACATTTATTAAGGAACCCAAGTTTAACACCACCTTTTTCTTTCTAATCCCCCAGGCATTTGAAAGTGCTCACTTTAAATGTTGAGACTTGGTGAATCCTTCTTCATCGAGCAGGTATATGAACCTGGGAGGTGAGCAGAGTTCCTCCTGGGACAGAGATGGCATGAGTAATGGGTTCAAGTGCAGCAAGCAGGTGGCAAACGATGATTATGGTAATAATATGCGCGATTCTTCCTAGGTAGTGAGCCTGGCTGTGTTGCAAACACTAAACACATTCACAGAAGGATAAGTCTTGGAGATACACAGGAGCCCCAAGCAAATCTCCACTGGAAAGTGACCACTTACCTTTGGGACCCAGAACAGGGTGGTCACTTGACCATGAGCTTTTACCAGTGCTGGCAGAGGCTGAGTGTCCCAGTTGTGGGGCAGCAAAGTGACTGGCTTCCCTGGTGCTCTTCGGCCCGCCTCTGCTGCTTCCTCTTTTTCATCATCTCTGTCCAAATCTTTCTAGCTCCTGAATAAACAGATCAAACACTGGGTGCAGAGGGATATACTTCTAGGCCTACCACTTAAGTTGCTGAAGCAGGAGAATGGATTGAGTCCAGAAGTTCAATTTTAGCCTGGACAGGTAGAGAGACTCCATCTCATAGGCAATGCAAATAGACTTCAAATACCAAAACAAACAAATAAGCAAAATAAAGAGGTAACACCTCTGCCCCCCAATTTACAGCTTGCTCTGACCTTGCCCTTCTTGGCCTGGCAGGAGAATTGAGTATGTGTGCTCTATGTTTGACAGGTGCATGCAGTTAATTTAGCACCCTTTCTTTGTTAACTGGTGGTATTGTGCGAGAGTCCTTTTTCTTTCAGGTACACTCTAAATCCCTGGAGACAGGAGCTGTATCTTTTAAGCCCGTCTTCTATCTGTTCCTGTACCCAGTCCAGTGATAGACATTCAACTGGAACTCAGTAGAAGTCATAAGTATTTAAGGGAAATATATAGCATAAAAAAGGAACAACTCCCTGGCTTTTCTAATTTAATTGTGTTTGTAGGAGCTACGTATAGAAAAGCAATACTAATCAGAAGTAAATACCAACAAAACAAAATGACAAAATGAAACCCCAAAGCTTGACAGTACCAATTTAATGGATAGCTAAGGATAGCCCGTAGTGATAGCCAAAGAATTACATGAAATTCAATTTGGTGAACCAGACCTTCCAAAAAAAAAAAAAATTATAGTAGGTCTATGCTATGAGAAAAATTCAAGGGATTTATTTCATTCAAGCTTTTCTAATTGAATCTAGAATCCTGGGTTACACATGAACACATGATCTATTGGACTCCAGTAGGAAGAGAGGGGCTCCTCAATGAATCTCTGCATTGGGGCCTGTAGTGATGTAGACTGACCCAATAACACACACCGATCCAGCCAGGGTGAGAACTCCCTGGTGATGTGAAAGGCACAGTGGAGACTGACAGTATGAAAAAGCCGACCAGCACCAGAGGTCAGCCACTGCCATTGGATTCAAACGTTTTGTTGAGGTATTGTTTTGGTATTGCTTTTAAAGCAGAATTTTTTTTCTGGCAAAACATTTCCCAGATTCCTGATTTGTATATCAAATTATAACCGAACAGCCCTAGCTGAAGCTCCATTGGTGAGCTTGAGTGCCTAATGATAATTCAGCTAGTAAAGGTGCAAGGCTTCTCTGGAGGCATACAGTTCTTGGGAACACTCAGGGAAAAGCGTTTTCCAGGTCCACCCTCCTTTGGAACAACAGTGGATTCTGAACACATAATCTCAAATCCACACAGTTTACTACAGAATTGTGTCTTAGTCAACCTTTTTTTTCTCCAATTTTATTAAAGGATAATTGACAAAATTACATATGTATCATGTACATTTTCTTTTGGTATGCATAGACATTACAAAATGATATCTATCTTATCACATCTTTCACAGTTCCCTTCTTGCACGTGTCCATATATGTTTGTGTGTGGCAAGAATACTTAGAATCTACTCTCTTAACAAATTTGATTATACAATGCTTACTATGAACCATAATCAATATGACATAATTTAATCTGGAAATTTATTTTACTTAAAGATATGGTCTGGTTATATATCCCAGGTTATCCTCAAACTGGAGAACTTCCTGCCATAATCTCCCAGTTGATTGCTGGCATTAGAGATGTGCAGGTACTATCCATTGGGCCTTTATTCATCTTCTAACAGAAAGTCTATGCAATGACCAAATCTCCCATTTTCCCATCCCTAGGTCCTTAACAATCTTGGTTTCACCCTATTTTATGAGCTAAGCATTTTTAAATGCACATATAAATGAGATCATATAACATTTGTGGTTCTCTTCCTGGTTTGTTTACTTAGCATAATATCTCCCAGTTTTCTCCATGTTTCAAAAGGCAGGATGGTTTCTCTTCCTGTGTGTGTGTGTGTGTGTGTGTGTGTGTGTGTGTGTGTGTGTATGTGTGTGTGTGTTTCCACCTTTCTGTCTACGTTGCCTACCTGTGCTAATAGATTGTCATTGTCATTAGAAAGCCACTATTAATAGTTGTGTGTGTGTAACACTAGAGGAAATAGGCCATTAAGGCTCCTCTTAACATAACTGAAATAGCTTTAAAGTCAGATGAATGAGCCAGGAGGATTGTACTGTATCTTAGTGCTAGTGGGCTGTGTCCCCTAAAGGCTTTGACTAGATGGCTTACACTCTTGGGCATTTGTAATTCACAGTATATGATCAGAAGTCAGCAATTCAGTTCCCAGGTCTTCTCCTGGTTTTCATACCCAGTCCTCTCAGGGTATCTTCACCTGGCCTGCCTTTGGTGCTTGCTCTTAAGGAGAGACAAAGACCACGTCTCTCTTCCTCTTCTATGTCAGGGCATTAATCTCCGCATGGGTATCCTACATTCATGACCCTATCAAATCCCAATTCCTTACCAAGATACTGCTTCCATATACCACAACACTGGGCACAGAGCTTCAGTGCAGGTGCTTAGAGGACACCAACACTAGCCAGTGTCACCCTTGAATAAGAAGAAATGCTTTGGGACCCCGAATGGCAAAGCAAAGGTAGGGTGGTTCTGTCCAGCTGAGTTTGGCTCCTCCTGAACTTCCAGGCCAGAGTCCTAACACTGGTTGAGCTACACCTAGGTGTAGCGGGCTTTCTTGGACTGCCAGCCCCTAAATCATGATACAGTGACTTATTATTAATTAAAATGCTTGGCCTTAGCTTAGGTTTGTTCCTAGCTAGCTTTTTAACCTTTAATTAACCCATTTCTATTAATCTATGTGCTGCCCTGAGGCTTGTTTACCTCATCTATGTACTGTCCTTCCTGCTTTCCTGCTTCTTCCCTGTCTGCCAGGCTGGTATCCAACTGGCTGGCTGCTGGGTGATTGGTCCCTGCCTAGCTGGCCCTCAGCTGGCTGGCTCCCCTTTTCTTTCTGCATGCCAGCCCTGCCTGTCCCTCCTCTGCCTAGCTATTGGCTGTTCAGCTTTTTATTAGACCAATCAGGTACCTTAGGCAGACAAGATGAAACAGCAATACATCTTTTCATAGTTAAACAAATGCAACATAAACAAAAGCAACACACTTTTACATAATTAAACAAATGCAGCATAAACAAATGCAACACATCTTTACATAGTTAAACAATAGTCTATTCCACAACACCTAGGTGCTTGTACCTTCCTGATCTGGATCACATACTCTCTTTTTCTTTGACTGAGAGGAAACACCAAAGAGATTCCATTGTATGACTGAAAGGTGTCTCCTATACCCAATGGAGGATAGATTTACTGTAATGCCTTATAGCATTTTAAAGAGTTTTTGAGGCAAGTCAATATATTCATATCCTTGAATTCTTATATAGTATAGGAATACAAGCTATCATTTGTATTCTAGGACAGATATTTTTATCAACTAGTTGTGTATTTAGGGACATATCTTTCAGCTTTTCTGTACCCCATTTCCCTATCTGTAAAATAACACTCTGGCTGTTATTTGCTTCAGAAACTTGTTTAACTTTGCTGGGCTCCTAAACAACAAAATCTATTGTTCTCCATATAGTAACTCTGAGATAAATTTCCTTAAAATAAAACAAATGAATAAATACTCATCTGAATAAAATCCTAATATATACCCAGAATTATAAATTTAGGCTGTATGACAAAAACATTTACTTTTGATGTCAGTGAAAACTTGAGATAATTTAGCAAAGATGGTCTGAAGTCTTGTAAATATCATCCAACTGTGACTTGGAACAGTGGAACTTCCCCATGGGTGGGAACATCTGGGCAGTATGTAGTCTTGATTTAAGAAATTCCCTAATTCAACACACACTTGCTTTGCCTCTTCCATATTTCATCATTTGATTAATAAATACATACTGAGTTGCTACCAGTGATTCACCCAAAAAATGTCCTATTCAGTACATCCTTAAAGGGGAATTGACTACATAGGTAACGTTATGTTTATTGTTAATAAAAAGTAAATAAAAGACTAGTCTCTGAAGTGTTAGCAATCACCTTGGGGAGGGGCAGTGTACAATATGAAAAAGATAAATTTCTTCATATGATAGTATATAATGAAGGGACAAGAGAGAAAGGCTGTTAGTGTTGGAAGTGAAGGTGGAATAAATACATGAGTGGGGTGGAATAAATACATGGGTGAGGATGGGGGAAGGTTAGGAATATCTTGGGATATTATTTGATATATAATAATACTAGAGCAAGTGGTCCAGGTCAGAAAAGTCATATAGGGAAGGTACCTGTCAAAGTGGTGACTTAGGTAAGAATAAAAGGTCTTTGAATTTAGTAGAGATCCAGGCCTATTGGGAAATAATGTTTACATGAATGACCAGCAGGGCAGTGGCAGGATAATGTCTTCCATGGGGGGAGAGGGCAATAAATAATTAAATGAATAATTAAATAAATAATTTTGGATGAATTTTAGGCTTAAAGAAAACATTTTCTTTTTTAAGGTGTTTTGTTCTCAGTGGAAACTTTTTATTAGTAAAATCACAAAAGGGTCCTAGAGAACATAGAAAAGACAAAAGAAAGTAAACAAAAGCTGGAGGAGGCAGAGGAGAGCCAGTCATGAAGTATCAGAATACATCACAGACATGGCCAAGCTGGGGAGAATCATGGTCTGAGAGCAGGCTGAGTCTTACCTTCCAGTTGCTGTGTCCCCATCTTGGAACCCAAGGATGGAAAGGCAGAGCAGAACACAAAGGCCTGAAGAGAAGAGGGAAGGATAAAAAAAGACATGGAGAAATAATAGTGATGTGACAAGAACAAGGATGAGAGGGATATGGCATGTGTTCAATGATGTGCAAGGCAAAATAAATTCATTCAGTTATTGTGTGGCAGGCTTAGAGTTGAGCCCACAGTGTCCAACACCTAAGAAACTGCAACTGTTTTCATGGGAATGACTCTCCTTTTCCAGACTTCATTTTCCTATCCTGTCAGCTTCCTCCTACCAATGCCTGACACTGTCTCCACTTTTGGAATTTTAGTACTGCAAAGGTTGTAGAGGTGGCTGAAGGGGTAGAACTTTGGTTGGTATCTGTCTATGTAGCACATACCAAACCTTGCAGTTACCTGTTCATACATATCACCTCCGAGACTTCTCTTGTTTAGTGGGGCTCTCAGGTCTCCCTGCCTCTCTCCGGTAGTCCCCTCTTTCACGGGAGCTTCATAGGAGTTATGCAGCATCAGAGATGGTAAGTTCAAGCCCCAAACCCTTCACTCCCATCGCCCGACCCCTGCTGTAGAAGGACCACAGAGTGCTGTCTGCCCAATGCCTGGCCACCTCCCTGCCATTTCACCGTGGGCCTCCTGAGAGTTTTGTCTCCTTGTCTTCCCTCCCCTCATTCCCAAGTACTAGCACAAGTGTGATTAACCTGTTCCTAAGCATTCTTCTCTCTTCTCCAGCTTTTCTTTTCCCCGCGTTGCTCTCCTTTTTCTATTCTGTTCCCAGTTCTAACATAACCCATTTTATAACATTCCAGCTGTGTTTATATCCCTTCCCGGTGTTTGAGTCCTATTTCAAAGAGGTGGAAATATTCCTTGTGACAGAGATGAACTGGGGACAGAGAGCAAGTGAGAATTCAGAATTAGGAGATGATCAGAACCACCATGTTTATAATGATCCCTGAAATCTAGAGTGATAGAGAAGGAGAGAACTGTTGTGTAGTCTGTATTACACACAATGTTAGTGACCCTTGGGGCTGGGTGAAGACCTCTCTTACACTCGAGGCTGTGTCAGGAACGTATACTTGGGGTGCAGGTGCTGACTGCTGTTACTAATGTGTGCTGAATCCCAACACCTGTATGTGGCCTTTAGGTTTCTGTTTGACCTTCATGGGGAAAGTTCGGCATCACACAGAAGGCTTAGCACTCATCATGGTAAATGATGCCATGGAGATATTCATACAACCAAAGAAAAACACAGATGAAAATGATTGCCTGGGAGGTACTGAGCTGCTAGAGAAAAGTCCATTAGAAAGATGTTACATGGCCACTTCATTGCTTGTCCACTAACACATTATTAGAAGCAATGCTTTTTCCTGTGCTTTTGCTTTTGTAAATTTCCTACGCAACAGTTTCTAGTCCCTCAGATGTGCCACATTAGCAGTAAATTGTCTTTATATAAAATCCAGAAAACCCATAGTCCCCACTGTAAAAAAAGCTCCATCCTAAGTTTGGGTTAAACTTAATATAACTTACATAAATTACATGTAATATTTTTGTCTTTCACTTGGGTTTCTCATACCACAAATCTTGGGTCTTATGAATTAAATAAAATTAAAGCAAAAACCAATGAAATAATTGTGCATGTTCATCAGTTGAAAAATTTGAAAGGAATAAAATGTGTAAGGAAGGTATGTCCTTCCTTTTCTATGTCCACAAGCAGAGCCAACAGGGTTACAAGAAGATGGATTTTCCTTATCAGACCAATCATAAGTAAGAGTTCACATTCTGTATACTTTTTGAAAGTAAAATTAAGCAAAGATCCATGATATAATTTCCTTAGGTAGAGGCAATGGAGTATGCTAAGCAACCAAATACCATTCTGCTAACAGTGCACCGATGCTCAGGACAGCCACACAAAGGCATCTTATAGGGCTGTGATCTTCATCCAATGAATCCTCTGTTGGGATGACTCCAATTCTACCCCATTCCCTCAATTTTCTCATCATAGTGAGCAGCACTTCATCGTTCAGGCAATCAGTAGGGACCTGAAGGAAGAGAACTCTAGATCTTCTCTTGGGAACACAGGGGAGACAGCATGTGAAAAGTGGGGCAATCTCCTCAAAACTGGAGCATGTGGCACTCTAACAGACTCCCTGTCTCACAGGAGAATCTCCTCAGAAGTTTCCTGTCACCCTCCTGAGACTTTATTAAATCAGCTTGGACGTGACTAATGCATCATGAGTAATCCTTGCATTTCCGAAAATGAGTATTAAAAACAAAAACTTGTGTTTAAAGTAACTAAGTATAGCGTAGTAGCTGAGTAAGTGCTGACTGATGGAAAGGAATGTGAACCTGGGAAGTTCTGTACTGCATCAAGGTCGTCTCCTACATTTCAAGTTAGATAAGCAGGTCAATTAGAAAGTTAAGGAGGCCAAAGATGAGAGATAGGCAATAAAAACAGAGGATTTTTATGGGCTGTTGGCAGTTAGTATGTATTTACTTCAATACTTGCTGTTTTCCTTTACTAGAAACATTGTAGGTAAATGAGGGCATCTTGGGAAGACACTTTACACTAGATCGCTGGAGAGAAGACAATGGTGCCATGGGAGTGTCTCCTGTGCAATGCAGAGCTCACAGGGGTGTTTTGTCACTACTTTACCCTGCTGTTGGCACTGATCATGTTCCATGAATGTTTAGAATTTAAGTCTTCAGTTGAATAAATAAACAGGAAAACATAGCAGAAACTGTGAATTGAGGCTATCTAAGACCACTGTGAGCATTGTCATCTGATGCAGCAAGTTGACATTTCCTATATCCTTGGCAAGCACCAGGGAATGTTTTAAATGTGCTCTGTGAAAAACTTACAATTCTCATACAAACAAAACAAAAGAGGAATATCTACAAGTGACATTGAAGCAGAAAGTAGTAGACACTATGCCCAGAGAATCACCGAAGTAGCAGAACTAAGACCCAAAGTGCACAGTTGCACATTCACCACTCCAACCCTGTAATCTAGTTGCATAGGTGCTCATCTCCACTACACCTGGAAGAATGAAACAGAACCTGGGCCTCGGCTGGAAGCCAACAGATCTCCTAGGGTAAGATCTCCTTTAAATCAACATATGCATATATGTGATTTTCTAAAAGATCTGTAATTCACTGAAGAACAATTCAATTCAAGGGTATGGTGATACATACAAGCCTGTGTAGTTGGAACTTTTCCTGTGTCCTGCCCAGTCCATAGCCAGTCAGACCCAAATAAACACACAGAGGCTTATTTCAATTAAAACTGCTCGCCCATTAGCTCAGGCTTACTACTGACTAGCTCTTGCATTTAAACTCAGCCCATTTCTGTTTATCTATATGTCACCACGTGTTCCATGGCTTTACCTGAGTGTCATTGCATGCTGCTTCCTGGACAGTGGGCTGGCATCTCCTGACTCAGCCTTCCTCTTCCCAGAATTCTCCTTGTCTGCATATTCCGCCTATACTTTCTGCCTTGCTACTGGCCAATCAACATTTTATTTATCAACCAATCAGAGTGACACATATTCACAGCATACAGAACATCCCACAGCACCTCCCCTTTTCTGTCTAATCAAAAAGGAAGGTTTTAACTTTAACATAGTAAAATTACATATAATAGAACAGTTACCAAGCAAGAATTACAGTTATAATATCTAGTCTATTTGTATTTGGCAAAATTAAAGAAAATATTTTAACTATCTTATATTTGTGAGTAGAAGGTTTTATATCTAATTTATCTTTTATCATGACTAAGAAAAACTGTAATTATAACTATCTAGTCTTCAACTACATCAAAGACCCCAGAAGGATATAATATTACCTAAGTAAACAGGAAGAGCATTGTAAGCAACTTCCAAAAATCTAGAAAGACAGAGATAGCTACCTGCCTGGACAGTCATCCAAAGTTCCCCTGCAACATTGGGGCATCCATCTTCAGCCTATAGGCCTAGTCTCTCAGTCATTTTTTTCTTTGTGTCCTGCAGAATGTCTGGTAGTTTCTTTTGTGAAGCAGGAACCTGAAGGGCCATCTCACCTTGCAATGTTCAGTGATCACCTTCCTATGGGTCTTGCATGTCCAGTTTATATGACATTTTGTCAAGCAGTCCAGGCAAGAACAGTTTCTTGCCCAAAGGGCCATTTTTGCCAAGAAGAAGATAAACTCCATATGGAGTGTCTTTGATGCCCATCTTTCTCTTTGAAGTAAATTGGTGCTGCCAGGAGCAGACATGTCTCATTGTCCAGAAAGTCTAAGTTCTTAAAACATTTTAAATGTCATATTCTGTAGGTCTTTGGAGTGTTTGAAGATTATCTACCTAATTGAATTATATCTATGTGTACATAGAAAACTTAACATGACTATGTTTGACTATCATAGAACACAATTATTAATCTGTATTTCTTAATTATCTATTAAAATTTAAATGAGCTGTACAAACATACCTTAAATAAAAGTAGAAATAACTTTAAATTTGTATCAATAAACTAAAAATCTATACCAATGAAAAACATTTTAAACACAAAGTAGGTTTAAAAATAGGTTCAACAATCCACCCTTTTATCCTACCATATTTATGTCCTATATTTCCATATCAATCCTAACATGTAGGAGGCTGAGACCTAGGTTATCTTATTGTTAAATGATATATATTATCTTATTGCTAAATGATATATAAGTTCTATATTTTATTTTGAGAAAAACCACTCAAAAGAAAAAGGATAATTCAATTATAGGAGTAGTTTTACCATAAATACTTGAATAAGTGAAGTTATAACTGCATGTTCATTATGATAACCAATGTTTCTTAGACTTAGAGGATTTTATTGTTAAATGATATATATGCTCTATATTTTATTTTGTGGTAAAGTAATTGAACTCATGATCCCAGGTACACTAGCCACTTTAGCCAATCTGCCTGATAGTAGTAACTGAAATATTGAATTAGATTTTATGTTTGAGCAGTCAACAAGAATCATGAGTATTAAAGTGGTGTTTCTTTTAGAATAACACAGGCAATTTCTATAATCCCAGATCTCCAAATCTCTATATCCTGTTCTGGTAACTTTTTGAAAGAGATTTTATAGAACTCATCTTAAAAGATAAACATAAAAAGTTCTAGTCCACTGAAGACACTTCTTGATGAGTTTGTAAATGTCACTTTTTCCTAGCAAACATGAGAATTCCAGAGGAGGCTTTTCCCATGAGGATGGAAGAGTAACAGCATGCATATGTTTTCTCATCCCTGCTCCTCCTGGATGCCCACCAGCCAGTGAATGTGATCAGAGAGCATGGTGTTTGTAAAACTGTTCGATGACATCCCCACTTTCCTGAAGTAGAGAACTGTGGCAGGGTCCTGTGCTGTTGTTCCCTTTGGGGAAGGGGCAAAGTAGGCACAGAGTCAAACCACACAGACTCCGGGAGAATGTCAAAACAAGCAGCTCAATTTATTCAGGAAGAGGCAAGCCTTATATACCCTCCACTCCACCCTGGGGGGAGGTCTGATGATTATGCATCTGCTGGTGTGACATGGCTGCCTCTCATTGGTTGAGGTCATCTCCAGATCATGTCTCAACTGCTGTTGCTAAGGCCCTTAGGCAGACCCAGGTTGGCCCTCAGAAAGTGTCTTTTTACTGGTTTGGGCCGTCTGGCCCTCAAGCCTATTAGGGATAAGTCATCCCACATAGAACATATGATATTTTCTGCTCTTTTCATTCAACATACACATTAGTGTGCTTTACAGATCTTTTGCTCTAAATTTTTAACCCTTAAATACCCTAAAACCTGAGCGCAACTTGCATTCATTCATAGTTTATATACAGGGAGACCACTGTATTCTCAGGATGATAGGCAAATCTTCCTTAGACTGGTGTGAGGATTTGGAACTATTGACTTATTCTCGAAGTTGACTGCTCCATCTTAGTGTAAATAAAATACTTGGCTTTGTGGGAAATTCCTTGCTTTGCTGATAAGATATAAACCAAGGAAGAACTGTGAGAAATGTGCAACTCTTTCCAGAATTCTGTTATTGTTAAATCTCTTTTCTCTTTATTTTATTTTGTCAGTCATTCCTGTATATTTCTTTTAGGTATTACTTTATGAAAATAACCATAGTAATTATCAAAGCTTTGTAGACAAGATCAAGGCAAGAGCTTCACCTTTGTCCACATACTCATTCTGACATGCTCCTGCTAACACCCACTGGAGTCTAGGCATATGCTTATCGTCATTTCTGGCACACTCTGTGAGCACAGGAAACATTTGACAGTGTCAGCTAATGATTAAACAGAGTGGGGGAAGGAATACATGTTACAGGAACACTCCCAAAGACAATTGAGAGACAAATTGAGAAAGGGGCCCATTTTATTTCCAAAGGAAATTTTATTTCAAAGAAAGACCATTTACCCAAATTAGATTTTTAAGGAATTTCATATGATTAACTCTTTACATTATCTTGTGACAATTATCCAGAAATCTCTATTTATGTAAACAAAGTAAATTCATCATAATGCCAGAAAAAAGTATACAAAAATGGCATGTCAAATTAGGATATAAGCATTTTCAGGGGACGTGATTTTCTAGCTAAACAGATTCGTTTACATTTTGCCAAATGAAAAAAAAAATAAGTAGAAATAACTATATAAAACGAGGCTTACAGCTGGACAGATCTTCTTGGCAATGGTCCAGATACTGAGTAGGGAAAGCCCTCCAGCTGAGGGGTGTATAAGATGCTCGGGACCACTTCCCAGGCTTGGTCTGGGAAGAAGGCCTTGGAAGCACTGAACTCACTATGTACCCTGAACTTGACCACCATCTGTGGGGCCAAGTACAACACAGATGACCCTGAGGGGCGCACCCCGGATGCGGCAGCGGTCGAGTACAGATTTGCTTAGCAGAAGGAGAGCAACAGTAAAGCAAATTAAAACAAGGAAACACCATCACGTTCTCCCTGGACAAAAACAGAACAGAAAGTTGAGAGTATGAGCTGAACGGCATGCGGTTGGCTCTGGCACTGCAGAGCTGTCTTTCGGGGCCAGGCTTTAGCACTCGCCACGGACTGTTGGCCTGAAGCACAGATGACAATTCACTGGCTAACCGACCAGAAGCAGAGCTGGTGCTGAGACATGGGCCTTTGCTTCCCCAATCTGATACTGATCTATGAGACAAATGAAGTGCACCCTTCGGGAGAGAGGGTGACCTGGAAGTGCTCGTTAGATCCGTATCTTTACAAAAGTGCCTTGTATCTCTGAGGTGGCCCACGCATGGAGCAGCATCCCGCCTTAGAGGTCTAGTTGCAAACCCGACTTGTTAAATAGTTAAGCAGCACTCTGTAGGTGATGGCTGTGCAGGGCAGTGTGCTTTTCACTCAGCATTAACAAAACGCATTCTATCATCTTTCTTGTGCCATCTCAATGTTCATTTGCTACTGATTTTTGTTAATAAGGCAGTGAATATATCCTTAATCTTTTGATTCTGACCTGGAGGTGGTGCCACAATTCTGTATCTTTAAAATGTGCATGTGTGTTTTAATTTAACTGACAGTTTTACTCAGAGTGTATTTGTTGAACACTTGCTCTTCTCTGTTGCGCATACATAAATTTCTTTCACATTCCACTGGTTGAATTGCCTTAAGCAGGAAATAACAAACTACGGCCTGTGAGCCTCATGTAGTCCTTTGCTTGTTTTTATAAATAAAGCTTTATTGGAACACAATCACAGTCATTTATTTGAACATTGTCTGTGATTGTTGTAGTACTGCTGTGACAAGGTTGAGTGGATATAAAAGAGACTACATGATCCACAAACACAAAAGTATACGTCAGTAAGTGCATAAAAGCAGAACATGTTAACCTGTCATTTTGTGAGTAAAACAGTTGCTTATTTAGTTGACTTGGTAAACTAACTAAATAAAAAGAAATGACTCCTATTCACCTGCTCAGTACACAAATCCTATTCAGGTGTCTGTGGTCACAAGAAATAATCATAGCACTAAACAAAAGGAAAAGCCTGGTGAAATCTTAGTCTTCTTTCCAGTTTGTTGAAATTATTTGCAATCCCCGTTCTAAGAATCTCCCCTAATCTTTACTAATACACAGGCTTGTAGCTTTTGCACAAATTTACTGTTATTTCTTTTACCACTTTTTCCCCAGGAAAAAGGTAATTAGGCTATAAACAGAGGTCTGACAACTAATTTCAGTCAAGGCAAAATTAATAGGAAGCCAGCAGATAATTTCAGCTATGTGAAATTAAAATAGATATATTTTAATGACATTCTAAAAAATCCAAGTCTAATGTTTTCTCCTTTGTTTTCATCTCCCCTCCCCTGTTCTTCTGTGAACTACTAATCGGTTAGATACTGACCCCCATTTCAGGGGCCGGCTGGCTGTTCTGCCTGTTCCTTCCTTCTGTCCCCACTGCTGATTTTTGGTGGAGAGGACCTCCTTCTAGCCTCTTCTCAGGGGGTTCTCTATCAGAGAAACAACACCATTGCAAGGACAGGCGCCTACTCCCCATGACTCAAAATTCTCAAATGTTTCCTGACATTAATAAAGCCATTTTGCTAAATCTATACTGAGGCTTCCCTTCATGAATTTAAAGGTTAGTAACAGGGTAAGGGGTGGAGGGGTGGGAGAGCAGGAGGGAGACTGCAAAGTCGGGTGTTGTGTTCTGTCATGCCAGGAACGTATTAAATATGCATATTTATGTCAGAAACATCTTGAGATGTTCTCTCCCAAATGATCACCTGCCTTCCGAAAACCACAACCTTAAAAATACTGATTATTAAGAGGTAGGATCTGAAGGAAGGACTCAGTGTCTCCCTGGATTATCCTAATCAAATAAGGACAGACTCAGCCCAGACTCATCAGCCAGTATTTGGTTTGAAATGTGGGCATCTCAACTAAAGTTATGCGTTTCATTCTTTTGAATATTTCTTGCAGACATTTAAATACATTACCACTAAGCCAGAACCAAGAAAAGCATAAAAAGCATTTTAGAGAATAAATTCAGCAAGTTTCCATTTGTAGCAGATAGTAAAGTTGTTGACATGCATTATGAGGCACGTGTATAGTAAAGTTGTTGACACACATTATAAAGCACATGTATTTTACATCCTGTCAGGCTCCACTCAAATGCTTAAGGTGTAATAATTTGGCTACTAGGGATTATGTCCAAAGCCCTAGGACCTATTAGGTGCCCCTGCTTCCTTGTGAGGGAACAAGGAGTTTCTAAGTCACCTGCAGAGCTGTTTAGGCGAGAGGAAAAGCTTATTTCATTAATTATGCTACAAATGTGACTGCAGTGAAGGGTAGCCAGCTAAATACAAGATGAAAGGAGTGCTGGAACCCTCCTGTCCAAGTGTTGAGCTTCTCACACATTTACTTAGCGGCACTTCCATTACTGGGGGAGCTATGAGTTGATCGACTGTGTCTTAGAATTAACTACAGTGGTGAAAACACAAATTGCAAACCAGCATGAAGTCACAGAGGGACGAGAGGAACAGGAAGAAGTAAAAATCAGGGACTCCTGTGTACAATTTGTTTTCCTTCCTATGGCTAAGTGTTGGCTCAGCTCCTCAGAGGTGAGCAGTTGAAAGAGCAAGCCCAATTGTTGTTACGCAGGAGGCCTAATGAGGAATGCAGTCCTTTCTGCTCGCTTCTGTTTTCATGAGCGTCTGGACTTTTGCTGGAGACATATGATCATGTTCCCTTCACTTGATGTACTGGAAGACCATGTGTGTGGGGAGGAGAGGAGGTACCTGCACTGGGTATGAAGGAAGGTTTCAGGGTGATGGTTTCTCTAGCCAGATGAACTCATGGAGTTCACTTAATGGCATCTTCTTGGAGGTCTTGGGATGCTGCATTGCTCTTAGGGTTCTGTGATCACAGTGCTCTCTGAACTCCCTTCATTTTCCTCACACATGAAACATGGCACACATCGAACTGGTGTTACTCATGATTCAGAAGAAATATTGAGCTTCCTTACAAATGTTTGAGATGGAATTTAATCAGGAAAATACAATGAGAATCTAGGGAAGAAAAATACATGTTCTATGGTGGCATCAAAAAATACTTACTTGACTGAGTAATCATGACCACGTGTAGCTTTTCTTTGTATATCCCTTGCAGTTCAGAAATACAGGTCTACATGCTTCCATATTGTTAGAAGGTTATTGGACAGTACAGCAAACTTCATCTTCTTTGTTTCAGACATTAACACATTCTCAACAAAATGGTAGAAACTGACAGGTTCTTGACTCAAATTTATAATTCTAGCTTTCTAAGCATTCTACTAGACTTCCTCAGCCATTGCATAAAATCTTCACGAGTTACCCAACAGACAAAGCTTACTTCAGATTTGCCTTTTTACCTCTGGCTTTTCTAGTCAGATTAGGTCAGGTGAGCATCCCCAAGCAAACCTATAATTTGGGGAGTCCCAGTACTAGAGCTGGTTCCATGGGGCTCAGGTCACAAGGGTCCTTGAACATTTCTTTCCCATTAACATTGATGATGTAATGTTTGCAGACTGACATTAACCATGAATGGAGTGTTTTCACCATGAAAATGAACAAATTCTATACAAAAAATTGGAATCTGCTTCCACCCCTTAATTGAAATCAAAAGGTTTGACCATCTAACATCTACTAGCATACCGGGGCCAGAAACTGAAGTACTCAGGCCAAACATCAGCTCATGGACTTCTTGTTGCTTAGAATGTGACCTCATGTGCTTGAAGCAAAACAAAGACCTGACAGTTTTGTGAACACTGTTGAGTGTATCCTGGCTGTCTTTAGAAACTGTAAGTATCTTCTCCAACAGGAGAGTAAGCCCTGGGAGTGAAATGAGCTACTTATTTAAGACTATGAGTGTTTGAGAACATGTGAGTGTTCTTTAAATTACACATAATTTTAAACAACTGTGTAAAACGAGTTTTAAAAGTTTAATGGTGCTGAACCAAGCATAGGAATTAAAAATTGAAAAGAAAATACGAAACTATACCTTGTTGTTCTGCTTTAAAAAATAAGTTTCTCTCTCATTTGCAATTAAGATGCTGAGAATTTGCATAAAATGTGTAAAATTAGAGATAATTGAACTACAGTAGCTATAAAAGTGGCTTTTCCATTTAAAAAATAAATCAGATGTCCACTAAAAGGGTGTAAAAGCCATTCCCCCATCTCCCATTTGGATCTCTGGTATTTTTCACACTTTTATAGCTGGTTTTTATTGCCAAACATTCCATAGCATTTGTGGCAGCTTCAAAATGGCAGCTGGCCCTGGCCGGTGCAGGCCTGTTACGGACCTTTGGGGATGTTTCGAGCACAGCCACAGCACATAGATCAACAGATAAATCCAAAGAGAACTTGAGAAAGCTGCATGGGGGGTGGCCCATGGACAGAGACGTCTTTCAACAAAACATCAGTAGCTGTTTCTATTTCTCCCAGGACACCTCAAGTTTAAAGAGAACAATCTAGAAAATATCCCATCATTGATTAAAGTGACCATAAATATGGTCTTAGGCTGATGTCTGTCCTTCAGATGAGGAAAACTTTTTTCCTAGAGTAAGCCACAGTCTGCATCCTGAAGGCTACTCAGGACTGAAACATGTCTGAAGCCTAATTCTGACTGCCCACTGTCCAGTGAGACTACACTGTCCCCTTTGGAGCTCAGCACACGGGAGACTCAGGCTCCTTGGCTCACCTCTCTACTGAAATGATCATAATAGCACATATTGGTAGGGACTGTCTACCCGTGTTCTGGCCTGTCTTCCTACTTTCATGGAACTGAAAGCCCTTTGATGTCGGAGACTCCATTGGTCAGCATAATATTGGCAGTGATGACAGAATGGAGGGCTGGGTAAACTTTCCAGTATGAAAACGTGAGATGGAACTCATCAACATAGGGAAAATGCAGGATTGTCTTAGGAATGGGACAAAATATGTGCACCTGTATAAATGCTCTTAGCTAATAATAGACAATATGTTCACTGGTTTAGTGTGAGACCGTTTCCATCGCCTTTGTGTCTTAGTCTGGGGCATCCTGAAGATGACATAACAATCCATCACAGAGTTTCTGGTTGGTAACTAACTCATCACAGAAGGCTGTGGGAGTTAGTGTTAGTGGATGCAGATACTTAGCATCCTAGAAAACACCTTATCCACCCAACAATCTTCTGTGTCTAAGACAAACCTGGATGTGCTCCTCATTAGGTAAGGTTATCTCTTACCTACATCATGGCATGCCCATTTCCCATACAAAAATAATATAAACATAGAATTATTTTTGTCTATCATATATTTTCCTGTACATAGCCAAAGACTCACCAATACTTAATATTTTGTAAATTTGATATGTAATACATATGATCTTTGGTGATTTCTCCTATATCCCAGTGAAAAATTCAGGGCAGGATGAACAAGATCTGCAAGGAGGAGCTTCTTGAATGTGCTCAGTTATCTAGGGGGAGGAGATTGGCACACAGACTGCGTGTAGAAAGGTGAGGTACAGCTCTCCCCCTCTGGAACTCAGGCACATAACGCCGTGTAATAATCTTTTTCAATGTAGTGTTCTAAGAACCAGTTTACTAGAGTTGGCTTGGGCATTGGTGTCTCTTTGGTATGCTGGGTGTTTACTGAGAAAGCACTATAAAACAGACAGCAAGTAGAACGTGGAAGTTCCTGGATTATTTTTTTCTGACCGATGAGTAGACAAGCTTTTCAGATCTTGGGGAAAAATTGTAATAGGTGTTGATTTAGTTGTGTCCACTCTTCCATTTCCCTCACCATTTCAGGTTCCCTGTGTATCGTATGCAAAAATACAAAGCTCAGTTTTCTTAAACGTTGGCAAAAAATAAGCAAAGAAACAGAGACATGAGAAGGAACAGAAGCAAAGTAAAATTTTCTACCAGTGCCCTTTAGCCTGAGTTTCAGCTTCGTTGCTGTGCTTGAGAGGCCCCTTGCCAAGCCAACGCAGTGACTGCAGCCATGGACAAGACATCGAGATGCTGCAGTTTTAATTCAGCAAGGGCTCCTTTGAGGACTGCCTTCCCATTGCCTCAGTTGAATTGCATTCCTGTCATTTTTGAATCTCTCTCACCCCCTGCCCAGCAGAAAATGACCTCTGAGTGTCTTTCCTCCACAGAGAACTTCTGTCTTAATCTGCCTTTATGCTATGTAAATTCTATACCTTTTCCCAAGCCTTTTGTACAATAAACTTCCAGCAGAGAACTCAAAGCATTTTCTTTCATCTACCTGATCTTAATTTCATCCAAGCTGTAAAACGAAATCCATTTGGCCATTTCTTGTCCAGTGCTCTCTTTGCTGTAGCACATCCAAAGCTCCCTCTCTGGTTCTCAGAGGCATGCACAGAGTTCTGTAATTGGCCCAACAGTTGCAGGTCTCCACTCTCTTGCTGCCCGGTGTTATTGCTGAGCCGATGACTGTTTGCAGACCTTCCTTATTGCGTAAATGGCTACATTATCACCGTGTACACATTAGGACAAGCAAATGGGCCCCTTAAGGCAAATAAGAGTTCAAATAACCCAGACAAGGTAGCCCAACTGAATTGAGGATTCACCCTTGTTACAACCTCATTGCTTTATGGCACATGAGCCAGGGGAAGGGACAGACTGCTTCAAGTGTGCTTCTACTGATCCTGCTGGCAAATCACAGCTTTATTACAGTAATGAGCCTGACCATATTTCTGTGCTTATGCATATTAGGCACCAAATGTATTTTCTGGCCTGCCAGCCCATGGTAGTAACTAACACAAGCAATTTGTCCTGGGTTACAGTGTGTGTGCATGCATTAGGAATGGGCATGTTAGTTGCTCTGGGTTATAAAACACTACATGTTTCATCATGCATATTTTTATATGCGCAACTTAACCATATGCAAAATAGCTTGGCAATTAACCAATACAACTTATTAGTTGACTACACGATTATTGCATGAATATGTAAGTGGGGGCAGCCACAATTTCGATTTAGCAATATTAAAAATTTCATGGGATTATTAAACATCTAAAGGATGTACTATTTTCTCCCCTCACTGAGAAGTGTTAAGATTCTTTAAACATACCTTGGTCCTTGTTTCTATTTCCATAAATAACTCCCAGAAACCTCCTTTTTTTTTGAGGCTGTGGGATTTTAGACTGTGTATTCCCACCTATTCACTGGGAAGTGACAACTGCCTTTTGGCCTAAAGAGCATTTAGGTATAGGTAAATGGTCACAGAGTAGCTTCTTCCTCAAGCACATACTTAATGCACACCAATTACTGGCCTATTATTATTAGAAAATAACATAAACGTAATTTGGCTTAATCACTAATAATAATGTAGATGTTTTTCTCTCCCTTTCTGTTGATGACAAAGATCATAAAGTTATTTACCTGATTATGGAACTGTATAAGAAGCATCAACTCTAGGGCTTATTCCAAAAGAGCACACAAGTAGACATGTGGCTTCTTGAACTATTAATTAAAATTAACTCTTTCTCTCATTTCCCTCCAAAATAAATCAATCAATAGATAAACAAAAAAGTAGATTAAGAAGGAATTAGAATCTACATGAAGCCTCTGATAAAGGAATTACTGAAGACTTCCACTCACACCACCTTTTGCAGTTGGGGGAGAACTGTTTTCCATCCCTTCTGGTTGGATTTATGTAAATGACCACACAGGCCAGGTGCCTTTATTTAGTCACTGCTAAAGCTGGAATCCTGTTATACAAGTGCTGATAGCATGAAATAGCACAAAACAAGTAGGCTTATCCCTTCTGATGCTTGTACCGTGATACTGGTATTTCTCTTCAGAAAAACCTGCTGTCTTTTTTGGTAATACGATAAAGCAACATAGATGTCTTTGTGGTTAAAGTCGATTGTTTCAGGAAGAACATGGCTGCCTTGTCTTTTATGTTTTGACATCGAATCTTTCAGCAGTCCCCTGGCTCAAAGTGGTGTGGATATAGAAGAGTTTGCTTATGTACCTCGAAAATATCATGAACCAAAGAAAAGAAAAATAGAAAACTCATATTGGTTACAAGTGATACCTTAAACAGCCAGAAATTCAAGACTGAGGTGTGCCGTTTACAGTCCTGTCACAGATTGATGTGGTTCATGATAGATACTTAGCTCTTTGACAGTTTCCCATGCACCTTTGCTAAGAAGTTGATAGAAATGACTCCAGCTGAATGCTTAAAGCAGATGTTTTCCCATTAATTAGCCCTGGACCCCAGTACACTTGAGACTTTCCCATTTTCAGGCCGAAAGGAATTGGTCCCAGTGAGTGTGCTCTATATCCACATTTAGTATCATCTCATAAACAGCAGTGAAAACACAGCAGGCCCTTGATGAAGATACATTAGCTTATTTCTAATTTAAAGTTACGTTGCTTAACCTTAATGTAATTGGTCACCGGTGGCCAACTGTTTGTATAGTGTGTTGATGACCAAAGAGATGTAATAAATTATAAAACTCTCTGCTTAAATGGAGGGAGTGAATGTTTTGTTAAAAGCTTTGCATGTAATAATGGTAAAATAATTACGTCTCAAGCTGAATAACTGTGAGGCTGTTGATATTAGCAATGGCATTGTTCTCCGAGTAGCTCAGCTTATTTCCACTTAAATACTTTATCTTGGCTCTTCTACGTTGCCAAAGGAAACTTTACAAGTTGAGCCTCACATTGATGAAGATAAATGAGTTATCCCAGTATCTTATTTAGGGGTGATCAGTGTAGGGGTGGTGTAGTGGAGGGAATAAAAGAATTAACCAATTGCTGTGGCTAACGAGAAAAGAAAAAACTCAAAAAATGCTATCCCATGTGTCTTCCTGTATCACTGTCAGGCATGTTTTTAAAGAATACTGGATTAGCTAGTTGGGCAACTGGGATAATAATCAAATATGAAAGTAATTGACACAACTTTAATGTTTAATAATGAATAATGGGCCAGGGGCAAAATAAAGAGAAACTGTCTCATGTCTGAGAGCAAGTTGAGACTTAAAATTTCTTAGGTCAAATAGAGTGATTGCTGGACAACTGAGAACTGCAAAGACTATAGCTAAAATTACAAATGTGTTTTAAAATGAAATAACATAAGTAGTGATATTCATGTAACTGGCTTTCTGTATTATTGTTCAGGCTCTATTCCTTCTCCCTTATATTTAGGATTTGAGATTCAAGTTTACATGCAGAAACTGAAATAAATATATCCATGCTTCTGTCTGTTTCTCTTTCTTCCTGGTTGGCTTGAGTTAGCTAGTTTTGCTGCAACAAGTAGGAAAAGTACAGTCTTTGTTTTTCTCCAAAGATAGTCTTTTCCTCTAAATATTTGCCATCTGAATTTGGATCGCCTCCAAAGGGCACTCATGTTACAATAGAGAAAAACATTCCTCTGCCTTCTCACATTACACTTCTGAGAAAAACCTTCCAATAATTTAAACTATTTACAGTACCTCTAGGTCATCATTTCCCCTGACTCCTTCCAAAATACCCTGAGACACTATTTATAGCTGACTTCTGAGGTACCTCATAGGATCAGTTTACAAAACGGAGCCTCTAGCATATGAAAGTCATTATTTTGTTTAACACAACTTGAAATGTTTTATTTTCCTCGCCCGTCCTTCCTTCCTTTTTTCCTTCCTTCTTTCCTTCCTTCCTTCCTTCCTTCCTTCCTTCCTTCCTTCCTTCCTTCCTTCCTTCCTTCTTTCCTTCTTCCTTCCCTCCCTCTTTCCCTTCTTCCTCTCTCCCTCTCTTTCTCTCTCCCTTTCTTTAATTTTTTGCTTTCTGACACTTTCATATAAACACTGTCTTGTCTTGTAACATTCATTATGAAAACCCTGAAACTTCACTGTGAAGGTGTCTATCACTCCAGGGTCTATTTGTCAATATTAATTGGAGCTGATCCCTCAAATAAAAACTGTTGATGGGAAAATAAAACAATACCAGGTTTGGCTTTTGTTGTTGTTATTTGTTTTTCACTTTGAAAACATAAAGAAGAATTCTCCTATGAAATGAAAAATTCTTCATTATGGATAAATCTAGTAGAGCATGCTAAGCCCTTGAGGGCAGTGGGCTTCAGAGGAAGTACCCTCACTAATTGAAGCTATGAAGGTGGCATGCTCAAGTTTGTCCAGGAAATAGCTGTGCTCTGGAGTGACTTCAGAGCTACCCATCTTAATGGTAAAAATGACTCTGTGGCTGTTTCAACTAAAAATCAATGTGGCTCACAATTTTAATAAGGAACATGAATCTAAAAATGTGTTTAGTATCAGGTTATATAAACACACCCTAATGAGATACCATAAAATCCATCACATTAAAGGCTGGTTCCTACAAGGTATATTAGCTAAAAATGCTCCATATATTAGGTCAGTGTACAACAGTGCACATAATAAAATAGCTCTGTCAGGATAAGATGCATGCTTTGCTCCTTAAAACTGTTATGTTTTGCACATTTTAGAAGGTTCCTTGAATACATGAATAAGATGAGTTGTTCCCATCTCTTTCTTAAGCAATCTCAGAATGGCTATGACCTGAAATTGGAATTCTTGTAAACACCCATCCGAAGAAAATGTGTGCAGCTCTGTCTTAAAGAGACGGTACATGTTTAATTATCCCAACTTCTTTTAGCAGAATACTATTAACATGCACATTAGCATCATCTCATTGGCTCTTCCCGCTGCTCCACCTTAGGGGCAGCAGTAGGAGCTAATCTTATTGCTCCCATGCGCATAATAATGAAATTTGGTCTTGTCTCAAGGCAGCGTTCTTTGGTCTAAAGTACAGCTGGAGACATTACGGTTCTGGAGAATTTCTGACCGGTTCATTGTAAAAGATGAAGAAATAAAATAAAATATGGCCCTAAACAACAATTGTGAAATGCATCGTCTTACCTTGAGTGGAACACAATTCAAAAAACGAACAATTTTGCGTGTGAATAAAAACATGGAGGGGGTGCTAAAGCCTTCCATATCTCTGTGCATATCAACAAGCACACCCCGATACACACTTCCTATGCTCAGCATACATCTGTGAAAGTTCTGCTTCTGAGCCCTGCCTTGAGCTGTATAAGGATAGGAGAAAAATAAACCAAAGCCACAGAGAGAGCCCTTCCCTTATGTCTTTTTCATCCATTTTCCAAGAAACAATGACAAGATCTCATGGAATATATAATACCCTTCCCTTTTTGCATGCAATGTTTGAAAGCTTTAATAAAAAAAAGAAACCCAACTATGCATACTCTATATGGCACACACAAAAATACATGTGAATTCAAGGCTACTGAATTAAGGAAGGTTGTTCCAACATTTCCCCCCGTACATTATTTGTATTCAAGGTTTTTGAAATGACATTGTAATCTGATGATGCACCAGCCTATTATATTGTCTAGCAGGACAAATATCCTTGCGTTTTCTCTGTAGAACTAACACAATTTTTCCATGTCAGAGGTGCATAATATCCTGGCGGTCATAAGGAATGATGCCATTAATCCTCTTGGGCAATCTCCAGGTCTGATTATTAGGGAAATAAATTTGCATGCTGCATATGAGCTAGGTGAATCACCGAGAGCACAAATTATATTTCCTGACAGCAAGTTAGAGAATGGAGCCCTGTCGCTTTTTTATCTCCCCCCTCCCCGAAAGCTATAGAATTTCAATTCATTACATGAGATTGGTTAGAATTCAAGTCTCTTTTTAAGTTGATATTAAGTTGAGTCTGTTATCTCTGCGAAGGCTGGTAGGTTCCCCAGAGTATCCACCTAATCACTACTTAAAAAAATCGAAACGTATAGTTAGTGTCATGATTTAGGTACCAGAGTTCCCTTATTTATCAGCACAGAGTGAGATAATTTCAATTTGAGCTTCCACAGCCCTCATGAATTTAACTGACTTGAAAGCTTTTCACCTCAACTCCCTGTCTCTCTCCTCCTTTTGTTGCATATTGTAATAATAGTTATTCTGGGCACCTTCGTGGCTGCCATGCCAAGCATTGGACTAGGATCCTTCCTCTCTGGTGGAGACACACAATTGTAGCCAGGCTTGTGCAAAAACCCCAAGTTCCCCTCTCCATAACTGACTGCCTCTTTGCCAGCGCACTGCAGGCACGTCTGCATTCAATATCCATGATGAATGTATTTTTATTATTTCTAGGGTTGGCATTGGAGAAACCTTTTTGCATTATTAAATTTGAGCAGGGAGAATGATAGCAAATAAGAGCATAATAAATTGCTTTATGTCCTAATGTATTAATTAAGCAGACATTTATTATAATGGTTGTTTTATAGACCCATTGTAAAAATGTATGATTGTGCCGTGATACTTTTAGCTCGAGCCACATATGGCAACTCGGGTGAATGGGTTGTGATGTCTGTCAGATTGGAAAGGGTTCACTAGTTCTAGTCTGCAAATTCACAAGGAAGCAATGAACCTTGCTGGAGTGAGTGGTGAAATAGTATTGCTGTGGCTAGCATGCACGAAGGAATCCTTTTATTAGTATTGTGTTTATGTAAAAAAAAATAAAACAATACCTCCTATATACAATAAATACCTTAAATTTGTGTATTACTTTATACTTTTAACAGTGGATTTACAGATGAACATATACAAAAGATGCTGAGGTACACAGACACTTGCTTCCATTAGAAAATGTGGTATCGTTATCCTTGTTTTGGAGTCAGAAACCTGTATACTTCAGGATCCTAAGAATATTAGTGAATCCCAAAGGCAGACAATTTTGGAATATGTTCGTGGCAAGTGTGGTGGATTACAGGTATTCATGTTGGGGGAGGCAAGAACAGCCCATCTCTAAGGGATATGTTCTGACCTCCCATCACTTGAGTCATAGGTAATAGTTGTAAATTCTCACTTTATTTTGCTTCTTCACAGTGGGTCAAATGGCTCATGGGCCATTTTGATAAAAATAAAATAAAATAACATAAAAAAACTTAGCAGATTCTGCCTTCATTTTGCTTTCTCACACAGCCAAGATGGCTTGTCACTGACCTCTCTAAGGACAGGGTTTGTGTTTCTGCAGTTGGGCTTACTCTCTATTAGGGAAAGGTACTAGGATTTGAAAGGAATTCAGAGAATGTCAATGAGGAGAAACAGAGGGAACTCAGTTTCCTGTTCCTTACTTGAAGCCCAAAGACTTTTTTTTTTTTTTCTTTTTCAATAGCAGTTCCTCCTAGCACCATTGGCTTTCATTCCTGCTAAGGTGGGACACTGAGCCTGGTGATAAAAGTGGCTTGTGACAAATTCAGAAAAAGACATGAAGTTCGACTCCTCCGCACATGTCCAAACCAGTTACAACACACAAAGCATAGCTGTCCCCACTGCTACCTGTGACGCTCTCTCCAGGGGTTCTGGACTCGGCCTGTATGCAAAGATGCCAGAATAATGATGGATGGGGTAGTGGACTGGAGTCAACCAGTCCTTGGGTGTTTGGGAAAACACAGCCTAGTCACTTGTCAACAACAGAGAGGAACAGTAGGAGTCGTGGAGAGTGCATCTGGGAGCACCACAAACCCACATGCGACACAGAGAAACTTGAAACGCATACCTGCCTCAACATGATATCAAAACATTCATTCATTTCAGGGACAACACGAAAGTTTGGCAACACCTTTACATCTAGCAGGTAAACAAAATCTGAGTGGTTTGAGCCTGCGTCGGCCATTGCTCCTGGATAACAGATGGTGTTCTCTCTCCTGAGTACCAGGCATCTTGCTAGACTCCTTGTGTGTGTTATCGTCTGTGGTTCCCAGGTACCGTGAAGTCAGAAGAGGCCCAGGCTTATTCCACGGGAGAACAGTGAGATCTGAGGGAGAAGTCAGTGTGAGCCTTGTAGATGGACAGTGGCACATTTTGCACCACACATCACTCTGATGCCTAAAATTTCTTCTTCTCATTCCTGGCTAATCTAAAGAAATGGAGTAAGTGGAGAAGATGGGGAAGGTGGGGAAACAGGAAGATGACCAGAGGTAGGGAAAAGGAGTGAAAATACCAAGACAGTCAGAATCTAAATTAAAGTTTCTACATTATCTGTGGTGCTTTTTGAGGACTAACATTTGTATCTTGAATCTTAAAATGGGGCATTTAGTAAAAAGAATAAATCTGGGTCTGGTAACATAAACCTGCAGTCCTAGCATCTGGGAGACTAAGACAAGAGAACTGAGAGTTTGAGAGTAGGTTAGACTATATAACAAGACCTTACTCAAATTCTCAAACTGATACAGATATACAGAGAAGGAGGAGGGGAAAGAGACAGAGAGACAGACAGAGACAGAGACAGAGAGACAGACAGAGACAGAGACAGAGAGACAGACAGAGACAGACAGACAGAGACAGAGACAGAGAGAGACAGAGAGATAGAGAGACAGAGAGATAGAGAGACAGAGAGACAGAGACAGACAGAGACAGAGAGACAGAGACAGAGAGACAGACAGAGAGAGACAGAGAAAGAGACAGAGACAGAGAGACAGAGAGAGACACAGAGACAGAGAGAGAGACAGAGAGATAGAGAGAGACAGAGAGATAGAGAGAGACAGAG
>NC_051071.1:9291647-9334402 GCF_004664715.2 Peromyscus leucopus | reverse complement strand
CATTTTCCAGATGATACAACTAAGGTGCCAAGAGTTTCACAGATTTGCACAAATGTGTACAGATGAAAAGCAGAAAGTGGGCTCAGAACTTTTGTCTTTGCCTCCCTGGTTTATTGTCCTAGCCACTCCACTGGGTTGGCTCCCCACAGGGATGGAAGAGGCCTGCATTCACAAATAAAGCAGGTAGGTCCTGGGGCTTAAGGTTAGAAACTGGGAAATTCTAAAACCCTTTGAAACAAATTAAAGGGAGCTACAGGGACTCAAGCAGGCTTTTTCCTCTTTCTTTCTTTCTTTTTTTTCAGAAAAACACTTGCCTTTGATTTATTTACATCAGTGGAAATGTCTCTTACAGTTCCTTTGTAGTCTGGTTGCGTCAGAACACCTCATAAGAACACTCACTGCTTATTCTAACCCCCTTGGAGTTGCTCTGGGAATGTCTCATAGCATATTCTAGGCTGGAGATCACCAAATGAGTCATTTTTCGTAAAGTAAATCAGATCAAATCAAGCATTGGGCTGAAGTCTAAGGAGACGGATTGTAGGATTTTAGAGCCCATATTATAGTGCTGCTGAAGGATGATGTGTGGAGTGTGCCTTAGAACTCTCTTTGTTGCTTATCTGATGGGCCCAGAATGTTGCACGTGTGCTTACCTGAATGGCATGGTTCTCTTAGGTGCCTCCTTTAAAAATGGCGCTCTACTGTAGTGGAGCCCAGGAGAGTCATGATGCCCAGTGTCAGGAACCACACTATTCCAAAAGCAAGATCCTCATAGGCTCCCAAGGATCTCTTGTGCACAGGCTTGCAATCACAGTGATACTGCATAGAGGCCCCTCGGAGAGTCCTTACTTTACAAACATCTTTAGAAAGGGGACCATGAGGATAAGAAAGAGAGGAAGAAACTCTTGGCAATGTTCATAGAGCTGTCTAAGAAACAGCAATAACAACCTAAAGGTAGGGGTGGGGGGGGGGTTGATGCTGAACACTCAGTTAACCATGTGTTGGGACATCCATCAGTGTGGGGCTCCAACACTGGTGGTACCAAAATGATACCCTCATGGAGTAGAGTGACCCGACATTCTAAAGATGAATTTTCTTCAGATAGTGAAAAGATTCCACTTGAGATTTAGGGATGAAGTGGACCTTGAAAAATCATCTAGTGTAAATACTTCTGTATCAAGTGACAGCCAAGAAAGCCATGACTTTGCAGGTCTCAGTCACATTGTTAATTCCAGATGTAGGAGCCAAACAAAATTCTTCTGCTCCTGGTTGAATCTTCTTTCAGTTATGCTATGTTGGATTGGTTTTATGCTTGTCCATCATGGGCGTTTGGTAGCTTTGTATACTTCCAAGTTTATAGTCCACTACCATGATCATCCACAGGTGGGATGAAGACACAGTATGTAAAGACCAAGCTGGACCTAAGAGAAACTCTGAGGAGTTCAAGACATAGATAGCCCTGCACTTTAATCACTGAAAGTAATCATTTGTGCAAGCCCCCAAATGACATGGCCTAAAGAAAATCGGGCCTGAGTCAGCAGAAATTTGAGTGTGTTTAGCCTTCCTGGAAAACCCACGTCTACATGGTATGTACAAAAATGAATTTTGAAAATGTTTAAAGAATACAGACAGTTATTCCTTCTTAGGGTAGTGAAGGAAAGTAACTTTCCATGAGGAGGAGGCAGAATAGGTAGGCATATAGAAGCTGAGCATGCAAGCATAAATAACACCAAACACAACAGGATAGACTCTTCGTTTATGTTAATAGCATGGCAAGCTCCTAAGAAGACAAGAGTCATTGTGGTGATATTTTATTTGTATAATAATAAATAAAGTTTGCCTGGAGATCAGAGGAAATAGCAAGCCATTTTAAGCAAACACAGAAGTCAGGCAGTGGTAGCACACACCCTTAATCAGATCACCTGGCAGGCAGGGGCTCTGTGTGTTCAAAGTCATACTAGGAACAGAGTCAAGTGTGGTGACACATGCTTTAATCCCAGTACCAACCATAGAGACTTGGAGGTCTGTACAGACAGACATTGATAAGGAAATGAGGTAGCTGGGTTGAGAGTCAATGAGAGGGTAGAACAGCAAGGTAATAAAGGCACAGGTAGAAAGGAAGTAACACACTTTGGAAGCTGCAGTGTGGTGAGGTAAGGCTAGCTGGTGGCTGTTCCTCCTTCCCGGATCTCTAAGGCTTTCATTCCTATATTTGGCTCTGTGTTTTTTTATTTTATAAGACCGCTTAGAAATTCGTCTACCACTCATCTAACGGGTGTCATTTCTTCTGTTTTTAAGGGAATTTTAAAGGGTCTATAATTGATAATTTGTTCCTATAAATGCCATTATACGTTAAAAGCAAATATGATCTTCTCCTATTTAACAAAATTTATCAAATATTGCTGCTGATCCAAGTTCCAGCTTTGATTACCTAAGATGGGAGGCAATTAAGATGCTGCCTCCAGCCATTACAATAGGAGACCCTGGTACCTGAGGATGTCCCAAGATCACTGGTCTTGTGATCGCTTGGGAAGAAGTCTGTCTTCCACCAGCACCAGTGCCACCACCATCCTCTCACAGAGAGCACAGATTGCTGCCTAGCTCCTGGGAGAGAGGCCAGTGCATTTGTCAGGAATTGAAAAGTTTTGGAGCCAGTTCGAGGACTTTCTGGTACACAAAGTATTGGCTGGAAATGTGGTAAGTATTAAATGGATGTTAATTTTCATGAATATTTCCTCATGATTGTAGCTTGTGGTCATTGAGCAATTTAGCAATCACCATGTGGTCTGTTGGACATGCAGCCTGGGTGAAGTTCAAAAAATTAGCAGCCAGACAGTGGGGAGAATGCCAAGCCTCAAATTCATGTGTTTTCATTTGTTTTCTTCTTACCTCAGTGGATGGATTTCTCTTCATTAAAGCTTTAGGTGCCACCATATGCCTGGAATATGCGTCTATCTCCCATACCAATGCTCTTACCTTTCACAATTCCCAGACTTGTACACAAGCTCTAAGATTTGTAAGTCACCAAATCTTTGCTCATTCAGTCTTTGCTTCTTCACACAGGATCCACTGCATCCATAATCCTCAAAACACTTGCTCATAAGTTCAGGAAATACTCCATTCCATTATTCATTGTTCATAGTGAGAGATGGTTTAGGAAGTGTTAGTCCAGTAAAGGAAGGAATTCTGATGTAAGGCCAACCAAGAATGATGGTTATTTTTTTAGTGTTATCTCTACCTTAGCTTTTCTCTTTACTTTTCCCACATCATATGATCTTAATTAGCTTTCAGAATACCAGTGAGGCATCTTAGGGTAGGTCCTCTTTAAAAATCCCTTCTTTCTAAAACCACTGTCTTAGAGATGAAAGTAAACTGTCCAGGATTGTACAGCTCGACTGAAAGATAGGTCCTGGCTGTATCATCCTTCTCTGATAGCACTTCCTCACCTCAGTTACCACAAAGCACCACCAATAATGTGTTGACAAGTATCACAAGATGTTCTATGGTTATCTTTTTGTATTTTTAATAAACCATAGCAAGCAAGGTTTCTGTGCCATTGACTTATATTAAAATATGCTTTCTTAAACAGAGAATGAGTGGAAATATTCCATGTGCTCTAAGATTTGTGTGTGACACACTAACTTAATCTATCTTGTGTGTGCATCCTCCATAGCATATGAGAAAGCAAATGGTATCTGATGTCTCCCTGGTGGAAGCTGACCTGCCTACCTTCTTTCATGGTTCACTCTGTCGTCCACTGTGTTAAGAGCAGCCATTTAACAGATTCTCTTCCACAATCCTTATCATTTAATCACCAGCTATAGCAGACACAAGAAGTCAAACTTGTCAAGATTATCCTCTATTGGTTTGAAGAAGGGATGCCCTTGACACCTGATGCTGCCTTCTGAGAATTAAATAATGAATGAATCTGAAGTCAATCTCTAAATATTTGACTCATAAATTTCATTTATGTATTTGTATGACCTAGGGATAATTATACATATAATTAACATTATTATAGTAAAGTACATATGTCTATTTTATAAGCTTATTTAAACATATATATTTATATAGAAAATACGTGAGCATCATATTTTATTAATAGTGTTAAAAAGTAAATTGATCTACATATATTTCCTTTATTGAAGTACTTATGAAAGCTAACTATACTGATGGAATTTGCTATACCCTGTTTTACATGCTTCTTCTTCATGATGTAAAGCGACATGAAGCTCATGAAGACCTTTCTGAGGGACTTGTATTACTTTAATCAGAGATCATTTGTCTGTCCTAACAGTTTAGATAATCTGGTCTTGAGATTCTTTGAAACATTGTGACAGAAATGATGGTGTTCTCTTAAGAAAAACCCTAGTCTGATGTTCACATGTTTAACCCAGTACCTCGTCGTTTGACTGTTCTTACCTATCTTAAGCTGCAACACATGATATAAAAGCACAGATATTGTGTCTCAAATGGGGGTTAATCAGCCTAGAGTCGTTGGGTATGCATAAATTATGGGGAAGAGGGTTATTTACAAATAATTAATCTGACTCACTTACTTCAGAGCCCTGTTTTCCACATTCTCTGGGGTTTCTAAGTTGCCCTATAAAGAGTTGAACTTGCCTGATGAGTGCAGAGTTACTCTCCATTAAAAACAAGAAGATGCTCATGAAAACATAAATCCTACCAGGATTAGCACTGTTTAGTTTGGGATGATGAAGGATAAGAGCTTTCTGGCTGTGTGAGTGAGAGGAGTGTTTTTATTTGTGTTGGTCAAGGGCGCTATAAGCAAACTACAAAAGGACATTGCTTGTTTCTCAGCTCAGGCTTGTGTTCCTGGGAGCTTCACGTCGTTCCTCCCTAAAGCAGCATGAAAGAGATGATTTTCATTTTATGTTGTGCTTGCAAGGCATTAGCATGATGTTCTAACACTTGTAAATGAATACAGCTCTTGCCTAATCTGTCATTTTAATGCCTTATAGATTTTATTTCACTCGATGTTGTACCAGATTCTCAATAATAATAATCAATGGCTTTGTTGTTCTCTGGCAGAAATTAAATTTCTGCAGTGAGTGTGCAACTAATAAAAGATGTTGCTTGAGGAAACAAAAAATAAATATGATGAATCATAAAAGTTGGGGGTGGCTTGCTCCTAGATGAAAGACAATTACGGACCTAGCAGTGGATGTGTCTGATTCTCATCTTGTCAACAGCTTAATAACTCTCAGAAAGTCCTTAGCCACAGTGCTTATGTCTGAGCATTCACATTGTGGACTTGGTGTTTTCCATGATTTCATTTGGAAGCATTAAAATAAAAGGTGGGGTACTAAAATAGCCATTCTCTCCGCTGTGCACCCCAGATAAGTTTGCTCACAGCTGCCAGTTTGCACTCACATACCTTTTATCTTGTCCCCTGTCACAAGCTATCCAGAAGAGCAGCATTAAAGGCAGCGGTGTGGGACTCCGAGTATTGACGAAGGCTGTAAAGTGGAAAATAAACAGTGTGTCTATCACCAGGCTACAGGAACGCAGCCCTCATAGCTCGGAAATGACAGTCAGTGGCAAGCAACTAATTGGTCACCAGCTTTGGAAGAAATATATTCTTCCAGACCTCTGTCACTTGCCATGTTCTTTAAACTCATGAAAAAAAATACCAGGTTGAAGTGTTGGCACTAACCTCCAAAGGAAAGAAAATGGAGAGCTAAGGCTGCAAGGCTGGGCAAGTACTTTGGAGACTGAGTGATTGGAGGCATTCACAGCTAAGAAGAAAGAGTTAGTTTCTACACTATAACTGAGTTGCCCATTGTGTGCAGGTAGGCTGTGAGGCTCACCCCCGGTGTGTGATGAGTGTGGTATGTCATGTAACATCTTCCTGAGAGTGAATTGAATGTGGTCACTGAGTATTCATGTGTCCCTTTCCCCTTTTGTCTGTCTTGGTGAGGTTGTGACATTAGTGAGATTCAGGAGAGCAAGAGGGAACATGTTCATATCCTAAGAGAAGGATGTCTTAAATAAACATTAACTAAGGAAAAGAAAGCCAAGTATAGGGTAATGGGCATTTACAGGCCTGGACCTATAATTATACCATAATATTAAGTTTAAAATACTGAATGGGAAATTGTTAAGATGTAAATAAAATCTACTTAAAGCTTTCATATTTCAACTCTGAATGTAGACACATCGTGTATATAAAAAGAAAGAATAAAATCAAACTTGCCACCCCCATATACCTGTTATTTAAATGTGTGTTCTCCAATCAGTCTAATTTTGTTCATGGTGATTTCATGTGTCAAACTAAAGTACACCATTTTCACAAGACTAACCATTTGGTCACCTTCATAACACAGATGTGTATAGCTTTATAACCTGAACACAGCTGATGTGCTGGGGAGCCTTGCATCTGCTGTCATTGACTGACAGTAGAGGGTCCCAGACCTCTAGGGCTGTACCCCTTTTCTTTATTGGCATATGTGCATTGTATCAAAGAAGTCCACTGTCTCCTCAGATTCTTACACAAGCACAAGACTATAACAGTGAAAATCACGTAAGAGTTGACAAAAAGCAGTGCTGTGACTTGAATGTAAAAGTGTCCCTCAAAGGCTCCTGTTGTTCCTAGGTGGTAGCATTGTTTTGGAAGGTTATGGAGACTCTGGGATGTACAACCTAGCTGCTGAGCATGGTGGTTCATGTCCTTAATCCTAGCACTCAGAGCTGAGGCAGAAATATTGTGAGTCTGGGGCTAACTCAAGCTAATATAGAAAGATCCAGTATCAGGGGTGGAGGGCGGGGGCGGGGGGAAATGGAGAGGGAGAGAAAACTAAGTTCTTCTGATCTTCCTTCCTTCTCTCCTTGGGGTTAGGGGCAGGGAGACAATCCCTGACTACTTCTCTGACTTCTTCCTCATTTTCTTTCACCGGCAAGTGCTCCTCTAAGTTCCCTGCACATCAAGTCTGTTCTTGGCACTGGTTTCTGGAGGATCTTAAAATTCACATTTTTAACGTAATAATAAAATTCACAGTGCTTTCACCATTTAGTGTATGCCAAGTAGTGTGTTGCCGTGTTCTCTCATTCAAACCCCTCAAATCACAAGAGAAGATATGCACTCCATTTATCAGCTGGGTTTTGTGAGCAATGCCTCAAGAGGAGGCTTGTGTCAGCCTGGGTTACGTAGTGAGACCCTGTGTCCAACCAAAACAACACAAGAAGAAGAAGCAGATAACAGAACCTGAAAAATTACATTCATTTAGGAAAGGAAAATCACCTATAGGGCAGTAGGTTGCAGAGTCACCACACAGCTGGTGGTCTCAATCACTAAGCCATCACCTCCTTGAAGGGACAGGGATGAGTGCTCCCTTCCAAGTCACATGATAGCAGTCATTGCTTCTGCACGCCCTTGGACACAGCCATGGTGGAAAATGAAGGGATTGTTACATAGTTAGGCGTTCAATGGCTTTGTTGTTGGGAGACAGCAAGTTTTGACTCTGGAAATGATGGCTGTGCAGACTCAGTTTTCTCTTGGGAACCCAGCCACCAAAGTGCCCTGGTTTCCCGTTGATTCCAGATTGAGCCACTGCTCTCTTTGGCAGGACAGTGTGAGCCCGCACGGAAGCTCCAGCCATGTTTCTGACTTTACTACCCTCCAACCTGTGACTGGAGCATTGTTGGGAAGCCCTGAGGTCAGAATGGAGTATTTGTAAGAAAATGAAAAAAAATAAATGTTCCTCTTTCAAGGTTTCTGTTTGACAGTGTTTTGCTAGACAAAGTAGAATTTCCACAGCACAAGTCCTTAGCTCAAGAGCTCCACTCGTCAGCAGTTATAAAATGTGCTTTCACCCAGCCTTCTCGCTTAGAAAAAAGAAAAGAAATGTATCCACTCCAAGTGAGCTTTTTGCTAAACTTGTGTCTTTCCCTTGTTTGTCATGTTAATTACATCCCAGACAACCCCTTTCAGAGAATTCTGCAATCAAACTCTAAAGCCCCATCAGACGGACAATGGCGTTTAAATGAACTGGTTTTCCAGTAATAAATGAACTTCATAGTACATTACCTCCAAAACGAGTGCTCCTTACTGTTCCTGCTCTTCACTCCTTGGGGACCTGGTACAGGGAGGTATTCACTCTCTTGCTCTTCAGTTCTGTGCCTGTAAGGTGAAGATAACATCTCCTCCAGTAGGGAATACACAGATTATTCTGTATGCCAAGCATCTGATTCATAGTAAGCAGATCTTGCAGGTTGACCATTCTATCATAGCCATAGTTTGTGTATACAAGAGATGAGTTTGTTTGAACACTCTCAGCTGAACGACACCTGTGTTTTCAGAGACCCCCTCCCTCCCCAGGAAGCAGTTTTCTCCACTCTGGCAGAATCCTGGGTTGTCAACTGAATGGACATAATGTGTACCATGAAAATGTAAGGAAAGCAAAGGGGAGAAGAAATATAACTTTGGCCCTCCAAAGTGAAGGGAAAATATCCCCAAGTTCCTTTGAGAATGGCAGTGGAGAGCTAGCTGTCTAAGTGTCACTCACGGTCTGGTGTTAGTTTTCGAATAGACACACAGACTCCACAGTACAACACCTCTTGAGAGTTCAAATAATGACCAAGTTATTAAAATTCAGCTGCAGAACAGGGTGGTTGTGGCTATGTTATGATTGTGGCAAGAATCCCCTGCTCATCTGGAGTGAGATAATGACTCCTTTCCAGCTTGGCGTCCCTGCTTATGAACACCAACAAGGAAGTCAGGATGCAGGAACACACACAAGCTTAACAGGAAACACAAATTTAAGTATTAAGAGGATGTATATCAGCTGACTTCGTTGTACAGTGATTTGAAGATTCACTTGAGATGGTGTAGTGGTTTGAATGAGAATGGCCCCCACAGGCTAATATGTTTGCATAGTTGGTTCACAGTTTGTGGAACTGTTTGAGAAGGATTAGGGTGTGGTCTTGTTGAAAGATGTCACTGGGAGAGGGTTTTGAGGTTTCAAAAACCCACCCAACCCCAGTGTCTTTGTTATCTGCATGCTGCCTGTGGGTCAGGTTGTAAAGCTCTCAGCTACTGCGCCATCACTGTGCCTGTCTGCTTCCTGCCATGATGACAATGGACTAACCCTCTAAAGCTGTAAGCAAGCCCCCAAATAAATATTTCCTCTTGAAGAGTTCCTGTGGTATGGTGTCTCTTCCTTCCAACAGGACAGTGACCACAAAAGATGCAAGAGAACAAAGAACTTTATTTCACTGATAAAAGAAAGAAATGTTAGATGGAGAGGGGCTGATATGCCTCCTACTTTTGTGCTGCTGGCTGCTTTCATTTCCATCTTGAAGGAATCTAGAAACAAGGCAGGATCTAAAGCTAGATTGACATGTACTGTGGAATCAACCTGAGTGGTCCTCAAAAGATTATTTCATTACTCCTGCACTTAGAACCTGAAGATGACTTCAGAATGAGAAATAGTAAAGGAAAGTCTGTGGGGTCCTTTGTAAGACAAACCTTAAAAGGTTTTATTAATTAAAAAAAAAAAACAAAAAACAGAGTCAGCTATTGGGGTGAAAACTGAGAGATCAGAGCAATAGGACAAGCCACAGTCAACCTCACCTCACCAACTCCTCAGCCTCCAGAGAGAGCTACTTCCTGTATACTTATGCCTATATGCCTTTCTGTGCCCTGCCATCTCACTTCCTCTCTCTGCCCAGCTATATCACTTCCTCTTTCCACCCAGCTCTATCACTTCCTGTCTGTACAGACCTCCAGACCTCTATGGTTAATTATTCCTGGGATTAAAGGCGTGTGCCACCACTCCTGGCTCTCTTCCCAGTGTGGCCTTGAACTCACAGAGATCTGGATGAGTCTCTGCCTCCCGAATGCTAGAATTAAAAGCATGTGCTACCACTGCCTGACCTCTATGTTTAATATAGTGGCTGGATATTTCCTCTGATCCTCAGATAAGCTTTATTGGGGTGCATAAATAAAACATCACCATAGTCCTTGACCGAGCTTTGGTGTGGACCTGGAGAGAGTCTCTGAGAATAAATGTGCCCTTCTTTCACTTGCCGCATTCCAGTTCTGCTTCGTGGCATCTGTCTATGAGCATATATCATGTTTCTTCCTACTGTTATAAACCAACAACCTATTAAACAGACAGGTGGTAAACTCTCATTTTGCTCTGAGCACTTGAGGTACAAAGGAAAAGACAACATTGCTACCTTCAGGAAGGTCACTAGTGGCAAAAGTATAAATTTTATTAAGAATCACGTTCGTATGTCTTAGCCATCTGCAAAATGAACAGAACACAGGGAGGGACTGCAAAGTTCATATTTAGAAAGAATAGGCCAGTAGATATTAAATTTAATTTCATTAAATTTAAATGAGAAATCAAACTCCATATTGGATATGTGAATTCTTAAGTCTCTAATACGGATTGTGTGCTTATGTGTGTGCATGCATGGAGGTCAGAGTACAACCCCTCTGTTTCTTTCTAGGCTAAGTCACTTGCTGGCATGAAACTCACTAGCTTGGCTATGCTGGATGGCCAAGGAGCTCCAGGAATTTGCCCCTGACTCCCCAGCATTAGAGTAACTGCCAAGTACAAATCACTACATCTGGGTGTTTTCTGTGGGTTCTGGGATGGAACTCATGTTCTTGTCTTTACAAGGCAAGTGCTTTACTGAGGCTATCTCCTCAACCCCACATGTATGTGATATTGATAAGTATATGCTAAAGTCATTAAACATATTGAGATAGAGGTTTGGGGGTGACCATTATATTGAATCGTTGTTGATAAACAACTGGATGTTTGCAAACAATTGCTAAAAGACTCATATCTCATGTTAATATAGTACTTTTCCAGATGCACTAAAACCTACTTCATGTCATTTATCAATGTGTGCTTGTGTGCTATTGCCTTCCCACTTTCTCAGTGAACCACATAACTCATGGTTCCACCTCTGATAGCAGTCCATGCTGGCCAGCTTAGAACTTCCAATTCAACTACTTTTTATTGGATAGAACTGACTTATTTACTATAAATGCATTGTGATAATGTTCTCATGAGATAACACCAACAAACTTCATAGAAAACTCATCTAGGTTCCAAAGTACGTACACTTTAAACCTTGCAGGGTATGAACACTTGACATTAACCTCTAGCATCACTACCACATTCAGACAACTTCAGGAGGCCACCCAGGTCTAGACATTAGTGTTCTAACCATGCTTCCGAGCTTTCTTTTCTAAAGTCTTGTCTGTTCTCTGGTGCCCCATAAGTAGGAGAGTTGGTCCTATTTTGAGGGTGTTGGTCAGTGTTTCTCAGCACCACCTACACCAAGGACTAGCAGTTCTTTGTTCTTGGGAGACTATGTTGTACATTGTAGGGCGCTTAGCATTGGTGCCGTCTGCTGTTCACTAGAGGTGAGCAGCAGCCCCTGCCCTCCACCGTTTGTAATTACAGTGCCCTTGACTTTGCTAAACATTTCCTGGGCAGCAAATTGTCCCAACTTAAAAAAAATCACTAAGTTGGTATAAAATAATATCAGGCATTTTTTAAAAGTGCAATGTAGGTCAACGAACAATGGATTGAATTGTAATTGACAAAAATAATGTGAAATCTAAATGATCCCAAAAAAGTATTTAGGAGGTTTTTGTTGTTAGTTTTTTAATGTGTGTGTGTGTGTGTGTGTGTGTGTGTGTGTGTTGTGTGTGTGTGAATGCCAAGCCTCCTCTAATCACAGGGGTTTCTAGTTGTAAGTAATGACTGAATTGTACTTACTCAGATCATGCTTGACCAGGAAGGAAGGATTTTGAGCTTTGAGGTGGACATGGGCAGGAAGAGTAATCTGGAGGATCTAAAGACAAAATAATAATTTTGTTAGTGATAGATAATAACATGTTTTCTGACTCATTGAATGAAACCTGGCCATGAGGTAATTTTGTCACTCATGATATCCACTGGGAGATGTGTCCAGAAGCAGCCAACAAAAAGTTAGCATACTGCATAGGAAAAGATTCTTCAGATCTTGTTATAATGGGGTTCAAGGTCACAGCACATTAGCAGAGTGCACGATTTCTGAATGGACTAGTTGGTTTTATTCAAAAGGCATCCTCTTACATTCTAGTTAGGGAGCCTTCAACCTTCAAATATGGATACACTGGAAAAGAGATGCAATCATGCGTGAGCTGAAATAGGACTAGATCTGCTTGCCAATATCTCTCCTTTTCCTGAAGAACTAAAGGGCAAACAGTCCATCCAGTCCAGCAAGCTTGCTGTCCATCGGCTGGATTTATGTTGGATGGGCACCAATAGGAATCCAGCATGTCACAAAAACAAGTTGGCTCAAAATTGTCAATTAAGTGGAGAAATTATGTGCAAAACTAGTATTTCAGAGATCCAGATCTTTTGTGGATAGTTGAGTCCTGGTGCCCTTTGACTTCAGAATACAATATAAGGACCAGCTGAGGTAAAGGGTACCACCAAGTCTGCAGTTCTTCCGTGTGTGATACTATCCAGGCAGCGAACAAGCTAAGACTTTATTTGGTCATTTTTCCCTCCGATCTCACTTAAATTCTGACCCCAGTTCCTTTGTGGTCTCAACTGGAATGGTATAGGTTCTGGGCTAGTGCCATCTAGAATTCATGCTGCTGAAAACTAAAAATAGCTGCCATGCATCTTTGTCATAATGTATTAAACCTGCACAAAAACAATTTAACAAGTCACGATTTAAACAAAATGAAAGCTTAGAGGATAAAAGGGTTCTGTATACAGAAGCATGTGCAACAGATGAAAATTTACAACAAAGGATATTGCAGGAGCAAAACAAGATAGATCTGAGGTGACGTTCGTATCAGTTTACCTTATAACAATAGGACACATAGACTTTAAACCCACTTGAACATTAGCTTTTGCATAATTAGGAGTCTGTCACCACCATTTCTTAGCACAAGAGTCAGCAGCGTTTTAGGAGCTGCTTGCAATGAATTGTGAGTCTATTAAATTTTCCGATTTCTCCATGCTTTCCTTTTTCCTTTTTTTTTTAACCACAAAACACCCTAAAGATCATTTTTCTAATGCATTGCTCTGTCAAATCTGTATAAACAAGTATAAATGTTAAAAAAAGTAAAGAATACTAATCAAGAGACACAAGGCATACACTGCTTAATAAATCTTGCCTTCAATTTATTTGTCTAGTATTACAATGGCAGAGGAGATATCAATTAATATAGGCAAAGAGGACCCATAATTTATAATTAACTGGCAAGTGGTTTGTAGCAAACAGCAGCACCGAGTCTAATAGCCGGTAGAAAAATAACTAGTGTTGATTTGTCCCTCGGCAAATTAATAGAGTGCTTAGCAATGACAGGGTTACATAAAACTGCTAAATAAATAATCATCAGTGAGTTCGAGTGAAGCAGATCTTTAACAAGCTTAATCTGAACCTCTTGACATCTGTAGACTATGAAGAGATTAAATGGTAAGGAGAGAAGATACAGAGTGCACATTGTAAGCCTGCTCCACAACGGTACCAGATCATGTTCTTATGTAATGAGAAATAAAGAAACATTTTTATTGCAAAATTACATTGAGAAATGATTTTCATTATTAATTAGAGGGAAATTATAAAAGATATATCATGGAAACGCTGGACTGGAATTCACCAGATACGAATTTCACTACATCTCTTAACAATGAAAACACATCATTTTAGTCATTTTTGATATATTTTTGCTCGTTTTCTTCACTTTTATTGCTCACCTCTGTTCATGCCAGACATCCCTGCTCATATGTCACGGCAGCCACAGCCATGAAGCTTATTTTGGGGTTGTTATGACTCCACAGTAGAAGAAAATGAATGAAGGTCTGATACTTCAACATTTCCCTGGTCTCCCCTGCCATTCTCAGCCATGAATGTGGACCCTAAGATTTTGTCATGGAATGTTTTATTACTCACAGCTTGTACTTTGCACTGTTTACATTACCATGAATTAACAGATTTCTGTAATGCTTGAGTTCTTATCTTTTAACTGACCTTTATTTCTAGATGTATTAATATTATCATCCCACCCAATTATGCTTTTTGCAGTGAATTCAACCAGACCTTTCACTGATGCCCATACTTAAGATTCTCACAGAATGAGGAGATGCCTCAATTCTTAAACTGAAGCATATTTTCTCATGGGTTCATACGAGACAGAAGATGATGGCTTATTCTGTGGAGTGCTGCTACAACCAACTGCCTGACTCTGAGAAATTTATAACAGAAAGAGGAGCTCACAGACTCTGGACTGACAGCTGGGGGCCTGCATGGGACCGAGCTAGGCCCCCTGAATGTGTGACAGTTTTGTGGCTTGATCTGTTTGTGGAGCCCCTGGTAATGAGACCAGGACTTGTCCCAGGTATATGAATTGGCTTTTTAGAGCCTGTTCCCTATGGTGGATGCCTTGCTCAGCCTTGATGCAGCGGGGAGGTGCTGGCCATGCCCCAACTCAGTATGCCAGCCTGTGTTGACTACTGAAGGGAGGCCTCAGACCCTATGAGGAGTGGATGGAGATGGGGGGCGGAGTAGGGAGGAGATGGGAAGGAGTGTGAGAAGGGAAGAGGGAACTGTGGTTGGTATGTAAAATTAAAAAAAAAATTCTTAAATTTAAAAAAAAGTTTAAAAAAATCTGTGTTCATTCATGACAGAGGAATAAAAAGAAAGGAAAGGGGGGGAGCACTGTGTGAAGCCTCTTTTACAAAGGTTTTAACCTCCCTGTACCACATGACCTGCAATCGCCACCTCTCAAATGCTGTTCTGATGATTAAGTGACCAGGAATATCAGGAAGGCCGAAAACCTCCAAACCATTGCCCTCTACAGTGTGGCACTAGGAAGTCACACGCTTCACCTGCCCCAGGCCTTTGCTGCAAAGGACAGCCTTTCCTGTAGTCTTGGGCTTTTTCACTGACAAGTCCTTTGCTTCCGGAACTTCCTCTCCTTAGGATTTTGCAGTTATGCTGTGTCTTTGTGCTTCTTATTGCCCCAATAAGGTCAATTGAATTTTGTGCATTTTTTTTCCACTAAGGTAAGCTAATTATAGGAGTGAGTCCAGTTGAACTACCAGACTCTTAAAGAGGAAGTGGGCCACAGAAAGAGGATCCAAATGACTCTATTGGAGGACTTGATGGATTATTGCTGGCTTTAAAGACCCAGAAATGGGCTTCAGTTCTCATGCTCAAGCTCAAGTAAGAGCCATGAGAGTTGGCAGATACTGAGTCTGATGCTGTGTGTCGGTCTTACTTTGTGGAGTAACTTACAGCCAAGGGCTCTGGTAGAGACTTCAAATTACCTGGCAATGCTCATGCCCTAGTTATCAGAGTTACTGCTTCTTTGCACTTCAGTTCACATTTCCAGCAAGCCTTGGCACAGTTCACCCTTAATACTCTATAAGAACTTTATGATTGCTTCTTGGTCCTTTGGTTCAGATCAAGTGCACTGTAAGAACTTGACAGTCACGTATTAGTGATAGTCACACTGAGCTCAAGGGGCTAACGAGATCATCTTTTACTAAGTTTTTAAACTTAATCAATGAAGATTTCTCATTTTTCTTTTCATGCCCTGTATCTTCCAAACCCACTAAACAAATCCCTCTTTTTTCAGTCACGCACCTAAAGACCACTCTCTAGATTTTCCTGTTTTCTACTACTACCATCTCTCTAGGAGTTTTTCTCTTCTCTTACATGGGATTTTGCAATAGCTTTAGAGAAAGGAGGAATAATGGTCTCTTAAAAGGACCCATGTCCCAAACCCCAGGATGCTATGTTGACCTGGGGGGGTAAGTTAGAGAAGGGATCAAGGTCACTGAGTATCTGATGATATGGGAGGAAGAGGGGGAGGAAGGTCTGTGACTGTGAGAAGGATTTGATGCATCATTCCTGGCTTTGATGACTGAAGAAGGGACTTAATTCACGGAATGCCTCTAAGAGCTGGTAAGGCAAAGACAGGACCTTTCTCTGGAGCCTCCAGAAGGAAGGCTGTGCTGCCAATATTTTAACCCCATGATATCTGTCTCTGTCAGACCCCCAGGCAAGGACTCTTCCACTGCTCTGTCTCCAAGCCACCTGGTTGAGTTTCTGTCTGAAGCACTGAAATTAGAGGCTTCCTTCCCTTCAGCCATCGGGTCCTTTGCATTGTTAAAGTGGCAATGGGAATTGAAGGCAGCTCTCTAGACTGTTCACTGTCAGCTTCCTTTTCTGGGTTTTGACTTCCATGCTTTCCCCACAATGATATTGATAATAAGGATTTGGTTGCAACACCTTCTGATGCTGTACAGCCTCTAATGGGCGACTAGAATCCACCAGCACTGCTGTGTCACGGTACACAAGGCTCGGTGTCTCAGTTCTGTTTCCAGCTTCGGGTCTTGCTTTGTCCCTTCCCGTCTCTCCTCTTCCTCTCTCATTCTGCAAAAACAGTTTCTACATTCCATACAACTTCAGCTTACCCACCGGATCTGGAATGTCCCTTAGACCTTTCTGTCTGCGGCATGCTTGTTTACACTGGTAAGTTCAGGAGGCCTGCTGATGTTCCTAACTTCTTCCCAGTGTACCCACCAGGAGCCCCATCTTTCAGGGCTCAGCTGATGGGGAAGTTCAAGGCTATTCTCATGATATTATGTATTTTATCGATTTTTGCTGTGATATTTTCTATTTCCTTCCTTCTGTTTAATTCACTTTTTAATGTGGCTGTTGTTCTTGTTGCTTTTGGTATAAGCTGGGCTTTATTGATTTAGATGTTTCTTCTTTGTTTTAATGCAGGACTTTTCTGTTAAGATGCCCTCTTTCCAACCCCAGTGCTGCTCTGCTGCGTCCCTCCAGTTTTGATATATCGCTGTTTTCATTTTATTCAGCCTAGATGACTTTTGGTTTCTTTTTATTTTCTTAACTTATGGTTTATTTAGAATTCTATTAAAATTTCCAAATATTTGAGAACTGATCATAAATCTTACTGTTTTCATTTTTCAACTTAATTTTGTTGTAGTTAAAAAACATTTTTTGAGGCTTGAGTTCTTTTAAATTTATGGGGACATATTTTGTATCCTGGGTTATGAGCTATCTTGGTGCTTGGCATTTATTTGAAAGGAATATGTATTCTCAGGTGTGTAAGATATTTTTCTCTGTGTATAAAATAGTTTTTTGTTTTTCTATCAATTATGAGAAAGGGATATTGAAGTCCTATACTTCTCTCTCTCTCTCTCTCTCTCTCTCTCTCTCTCTCTCTCTCTCTCTCTCTCTCTCTAAGCAATCCTCCAATTCTTCATATATTTTGAAGGTCTATTGCTAGGTGCATGGACATTTAGAATATCCAAACTGTCCTCCTCATATGATGAGTTAAGATTCTTTGCCCCAGCATCCACTCATCTGCTTTGATAGCAACATAGTTACTCAGGCTATATTTTGATTAACGTTACAATGGGATTGGGGCAGGGCTCAGGTTCTCACTATATAGTCTAGACTTGCCTTAGTTACTCCATCCTTTTCCTCTGCCTCTCCTGCCTTGTCACTATGATTAGCTTAGAGTGGGAAATCTTTTCTTTTTAACTGTGTGTCTGCCAACCTTTGGCATAATGAGTTTATCTATTACGTATGGATTATTCTTTTATTCTCTTAATAATTTCTTGCTATATGTATGACTATATAGCTTAAAATGTTTACTTTTAAGGATTTTGAGAGACTTCAGAACACTGTTTGATCCAAGCCCTGGATGTCTCCCCCTCATGAAGCAAGGACTCCAAGGTCTTCTTCATCGTGTCCTGGACATTGTGAGGTCTCTCAGTCCTTCTGGCAAAAGCAATCCCCAATCTCATCTAGCTACTTGGCAGTTTTTTGCCAAGTCTTTTTGGATGTTGCTTCCCCTGGTTTCTCTTAGTTTCATTATGCATCTGTGCTGGTGAGAATTCAGCTTAGCCCAGGAATCTCTGGCAACTCTCTACATTGGTTCTCTTTCCAGTGAACGCTTGGTGCTTTGTCTCTCTATAATCCAGCTTTACGTCCACAGCTGAGGATTTGGTTGAGCTTTGCAAGTTCTCCATTCTACTCTGTGTCCTGAAGACCGTTAGAGCTCCTACAATGACTGAAGGGTTCACTCATTTATTTCCCTTTCTTTGGAGACCACTGTCCTTAGTTGCCTGATACATAAATGTCTTAGAAAATCTTATGTTCTGGTCTTTATAGGTTTTTTTGTTTTGTTTTGTTTTTAAGGAAAGGTTAATGTGAACATGTTTCCCTCATTCTGTTCAACAGCAAAGTCAAGTTTTCAGCCCTGTTGCTCATTTAGGAGCTTCTCATCAGAAACAGAAATCTCAGACCTAATTCTAAATTTTGTGTTTTGATAAACTCTAATGGAACAGAAGAGTTTTTGCCCTCAGTGACCTACATGTGTTTTCAATTGGTGCTCCTAGCAGAAGAGATGTGTGCAAGAATGCTTCTAAGTAGCCTGACCCAATAGTTCTCACCCACTCAGCAATGGCTGCTCTATTCTGTAGCATTTACTATAACCCACGCTGTAACTGGAACGCCTCCACACGAGGCTCTTATAATAAAAAGTCACGCCATAAAAATGGGTGTAGGTTTTTCTTAGCAGACCCATGGCTTTGCTCTCAAAATAAACAGCTAAATCCTAGCTCCAAAATTCGTGTTCAACCAACATCTTGAGGACTTGCGGGGAAGTTTTACTGCTCGCTTGCAGTACTTATTTTTGTCAAGACTTTTTTTTTTTTAAACAACTAGAGCTCCAAAATTGTTCCTGGGCCTGACTTTATTTCACAGGATCATTTGCTTTTTAAGCATGTCAGTCAGTTTTGTCTGACTGATCTACAGAGCTGGAATTAAACATTATTAATAAAAGTTCCGGCAATTACAAAGTACCACATTAAGTCCTCAGTCCATGTTTTGAAAGGTTCTAGGACGTTAACATGGAAATGGTTGTCAGTTTGAGAAAGGAAAAAATAACCCTAAATTTTTTTTTAGCTTCGAGTTAATGTTTCCACTTCAGAGTTACCAGAGTCTGTCTGCATCCCTTTCCTCCATGCTACTCATTCAGGCCTGGGCTGTCCAGAGAAAGAGCAGAACATCAGCATCAGCACCAATCCTGCATGGCTTCTCTGCACACTTTGAGAGTCATCCAGGCTTCCTTACACTTTGGAGCCAGACATTTCTAGGTAGCAGCTTGTTCTTATGCTTCTTAGCTAAGTCCTCTTAGAATATGTCCCATCTTACTTTCTTCTGCTACCGCTTCCTGTGATTGTATCCCTGGATACCCTCTGTAAAGATGGCAGTTCTCATATCCATTCAGGAATGCTTTCACAGTCACCCTGTTCCTGTTCATCAAGAGGACCACTTCTTGTGCCACCCACCGATGATTGATTCCAACCAACACCTGTACCAACAATCCCCTGCCCTGTGACAAGAGTTGGGAGGTGTCCAGGAGAATAGTGATGTTAAGGTCACTACTGTTGATCTACTGGCCCAGAATGCTGTTTTGTGAAATCAAACTCTCTATTTGTCTATTTTTCTGTTGTAGTCATCTGACCCAGATTTCAAAAGAAAGTAACATTTGATCTGATTTTTAATAACAAATAGCAAGTAGGACTTATCCACAGAGTATGAAGGTAAAAGAATTATGTACAACTAAAGCCTGTGTAGACTAAAGAGCTATTGGACTCTGGTCACTGCATAGAGCTACTGGACAGTGTGTCTAGACAGTGAGAGACTAGATAGAGTCCAATAGTTCTCCCTAACAAAATGGCATCCCATCTTGATCTGACTCATTCCCTGTTATAGCACATGCATTTATTATTAACTGACTCTTTCACAGATCACCACACTTTCAAAGACAGCCTTGATTCTTCATCTAAATATACTGGTAAGTAATGGACACCATCAGTCCTTCAAACATTGCTGCTGATTATGTTTGATTTTCTGATGAACACATTTTTTACTCAAATGGAATTTGTACTCTTCTTCAAATAAATATCTCAGCCAAGTATCCTCTTGGAAGCAATTAACAGCAAATTACAAGTTTCAGGGAAATGGTATAGCCACAAGTCAGTGGACCAGTTAAACACATCATTAGAGGTGTGGTGACTTCCGAGAAAGACAGGAGCTTAGTGACATTGGGTGTTCTCCCAGGAAAACGTGTGTGTGTGTGTGTGTGTGTGTGTGTGTGTGTGTGTGTGTGTGAAGTGTAAGTCTCTGTGTGTACCCATTTCAAATATGGTTCTCATAGCTCAGATGGTGTCCCAATAAAGTAGATCCAAAACTTTAATTGGACTCATATTTACCTGGGACTCCATAGGGAGCTTTCATATTTTTTTGTGTGAAAAATATCTCCTTGAATGAGAGCTAAAGAAGAGGAAACTCCCTTCATGACTGAGTTTCTGATCTCCTGTGTAAGCTGCTGTGTAATGAGGAGCATCTCCTGAATTGGGATCAGGGCCTGGCAGCTGTTGTAAGAACTTATCACTGACCACCTTTGTTGGCAGCAACATGATGCTGCCCGAGGTTAACCACTGCTAACCTTCTCCATGGTTTTCATCTCCTACTCCCACAACCTTTAGATGGAGCCTTTTAAAGGTGCATTTTTTAAATACCATTTGTTTATGTCTGGTTTGCTAACTGGATGAATTAGTCTTTGGGAGTCTAATAGAGCGAGTCAAACCAGGGTGCTTAGAGGAGAGAGAGTTCCAGTTTTCTCGGAACCTATCTGCCCTTTTCTGCATTAATAAATACCAGAATATTTTGTGGCACACTTGTCTATCACACAAAGGCTTTGCACGGCTTTGCATTATTCTAATGTTCTCCCACATTCTTGCTCCGTTTTATTTTGCATTGGTTTAGTGCTACACATAATAATAATAGTAATTTATTTATTTATCTTGAAGAAAGCTGTACCTTTCATCTTGAGACTAGTGAAATTGTTCCAATGCACAGGTATAACTGTAATTCTGTTGCAACACAAAAAAACATGTTAATGGAAATTTGGAGGCTCATATTTAATACTTCAGGGTATCTCAGTATATTATCCCACACCTGAATCACACCACTCTAATATTATTTGGGTAAAATTTTCTGGTGGTTATTTTCAGATTCTCTGAAAATACACTTACATTTCTTACCACATATCTCAGAAATTCCTATATTTTTGGTTTTGATGTGGTGTTTTAAGGGAAAGTGTTTACTTACATCAAGTTATAATTAGGAAATTGTTTCAAAATATCCTACTTCACCATGAATGCATATTGTGCCCATAAACACATATAATCTAAATCTCAAAATAAGTCAATAAATAAATAAATTTCTGCACTACCTGAAATTCCTTTCTAACATGACACATGGACAATTTCCTAGGTAACTATTATCCTGTAATTAGAGAAGAGCCCTTGGTCTATCATAATTTTATTTTCCAGTGTAAGAGCAGAAGTGATTTATGAATAATCTTTAAATATGGCCCAATATTTTATGAAGAGCGTGTTTGGATTTTGGTAATTTTATCTGCCTTGATGAAAAAACTAACAAATTAAGAAGCTAAGAGTTCTTCGTTCCTCCGTTTACTTCAAAGATGGTCTATTCATATCTCCTTGATGCTCTGACCCTCTGCTGGTCATTCACAACTATTACTGTAATCTACTGGTTTGTGTGCAGTAGGAAGACTGGGTGTTGGAAACCCAAGAGGATAGGAGACGCTGTCCTGTGCACCCTGCCAGGGCTGGAGATGTCACCGAGGGGCTGCCCCTACTGCATCGTCAGTCACAGAACCAAGCTCTCCCTCAGTTATGAAGAAAAAACGAACAGTTAAGTATATCTAAATTATGAAAATCTTTTTGAGCACATGCAAAATGATGGGCAGGAGAGAATTAGGAGGAGAAAGAAAGAGAAGAGTAGAGAGGAGTGAAGGGGAGGGGAGTGGAGGGACGAAGGAGGGGGAGGGGGAGAGAGGAGACAGGAGAGAGAAGAGAGAACTGTGCTCAACAGAGCACCTCTGGACTGAGGGACTTCAGGAGATCTTCAAAGCAGGGGACTGGTGGGAACCATGTGCTGCCATCTGTTATTTCCTGAATCCCATCCACTCCTGCTGTGACCCCAAATCCAACACTTAAACAGAAATATGGTTGCCTGTTTGCTCTCATATGTGGAACTGAGGGAGTCAAGGGGCATGAGAAGAAAGGAGGGACTGTTAGGGAAGGGGACAGAAAGAGCGAGCGGTGAGTGTGATGACAGCAGTTACACACCTGTGTGAACCTGTTGTACAGCTGAGATGAGCTCCTTTACAGAAAATGGTATTGGGGCTGGAGAGATGGGTCAGAAGTTAAGAACACTTGCTGTTCTTGTGGAGACCTGAGCTTACTCCCCAAACTGAAACTAGGCACTTCACAACTGCTGTAACTCTAGTTCTGGGTGTCTGAGGCCTGATTTGGATTTCTGCAGCCTGTGCATCCATGTCACACACACATAGATGCACACACATGCCAAAATTGATACACCACTATGTACTGGCTATTAAACAGTGCGTTTCTAACCCAAGCCCTTTTCTTCCTTCTAGATGGACAAATTTTAGCAGAGGACCATATGCGGGCTGCACCTTGACATTATGCTTCTGCTCGAGTAATCTGGAAATGACTGTCTCTTAGAGAAACAAGATGTGCTGCCCACTGGTAAAGTAGAGTGGAAAGAAGGCATAGTCCCTTTTGGTCCTTGCCCAAGACATCATGCTCCCTAGCATGCATACTGACCAGAGGTGGCATTGTCTGTACTCAGCTCCAATTCTCCTGACCTACAGGGGGTATGTAAATCCAGCCCATTTGGTATTGTCTTGTGGTCTCTAGCTTCAAAACACTTTCTTACAGGTTCCACCATGTCTCCATTCTAAGCCTTTCCCCTTGCATGGGTGTTCTGCTTAACCTATCAGCAAAGCTCAGCCCACAGTTGGCTCCCCTTGCACCCGCTGCCTCTCAGGCCTTGAATGCTGATGTGTGCTGGAAATGAAGGAGCTTTAAAAACCCCTGTTGACATTGGTCTAAGATCTCTGTCTGAGGTACTATCAGGGAATTCGCAGGGCATTCATCAAAATCAAGCTGATGCAAGCGTGAATAGTCACAAGAAAGAAGCCTTTTATGCTGAAAACTGCTGAAGGCTGGAAAGGGGCTAATTTATTTAAATTATCCCTCTACGTGTCAAGCCCCACATTTTCTGGAAGGAGCTGACAAGGGTGGGTTAAAAAAGTTTTCTCAAATTTATAAATAAATTAGTGGTGGTAGAAAGTTAACCTGGGGAATCGAAGTAACAGAAAGCAATCACCATCAATGCCATGCCAATGGAGGAAAATACAGTTTTCTTCTATTAAGCTTTTTAAATGTCAGCAAATGGCAGTTTAGTAGATCATTTGCTAATAATGATTAAATTTCTCATTAAAATGTTTCCTTCATTATTCTTCAGGTATAAATGTGTAATTCAATGATTGTTACATCAATTACACTTAAAAAGCTCATTAAAATACTGAAATATTATCTCATAGTCAGAGTACTTTAAGAGTACTGTACTAATTATAAAAGAAATAAACTCTTATAATAGCACCATTTGAACTGATGCCTTATAAATTCTTAATGTAAAGCTAACATGTAAAGTTTAAATCAAATATATAGATCCAATAAAACAAAACCTTTTTAATCTTGTTTTTACCTTCAAAAGGCTCTGATTATTGTAATTAAATAATGCATGATATAATAAAGATCTAGACTGTGTGATTATTTCATTGCAATTGAATGTTGGTGCTTTTTATTTATGCAAGCAATGTATCACAGCAATATGTATCAAACATTAAAATATTAATACAATTACACCTAGGCTGCCGAACCAATAAAAAATATCTGTGACATGACTCTGCTGACGACATGAGGACAGTTTGAAATCCTTTTTAAATTTTCATGTTCAGATGTGCTGGGTTATGCTAATTTTGCTAAGAAATAATGTGTTCAAGATTCACTGTTGTGATTTTCACTCTTGCGTGTGAACAAATGCAGTTTATGTTTAGCTTTGCTAACCTTCTTGTTGTCTGTTTAAGGTTAAATGAGCTATGGATTTGAGTGTGTTTGCTTTTAGGGTGTTCATATTCTGATGATCTTTCCCTAATATTCTCATTTATGAGGTCTCACAGTTCTTGTACACATTTGAATATGTTTCTGTTCCTTTTTTTCCACAGTTAAGGGCTAGGGAAGTTTTCCATATAGCTCCTTTTTTTTTTCTTTCCATATAGCTCTTTCATTGTTGGCTCCCAGTCAAATGACTGACTCTGAGCCCATCCTGAAGTCAGTCCCTAAGGCTGCAGTTCTCAACCTAACACTGCAACCCCTTAATACAGTTCCTCATGCTGTGGTGACCCCAACCATAAAATTATTCCATTGCTACTTCATCACTGTAATTTTGCTACTGTTATGAATCGCAAAGTATATATCTGATATGCAGGATATCTGATATGTGACCCCTGTGAAAGGGTCTTTCAACCCCCAGAGGGTGGAGCCCCACATGTTGAGAAGGGCAGCTATGGATGAGAGGGTTTCTCTGCCATGTGCAAACCTGGAGTCCAATATTGCATAGCTGTAAAAGTGAACTCTGTCATTGTTGTTCTGTGCACAAAGGAGTAAAGTCATACATAATTACTGTCTCAAAAGTGCAGCCTTACACAGACTTCCTGATTATTTGGCTAATGAAATGTTTGTGTGGTTCTGAGAACCTTCTTTGCTTCTGAAAGACTCAGCGCCAACCCTGGCTAAAGCAGGTGTTCCGTATCGTCTCACCTGGTAACAGTTGGGACAGAAGGGTGGAGAAACGCAGAGTTGGTCACAGCAGAAGGAACGAAGGTAATAACCACACAGCTCCCACCCTTTTCCTTCCCTTCCCTTTATTTCTTCTTCTTCTTTTTCCTCTTCTTCTTATTTTGTTTATTTTCAGAGAAAGGCTCAACCTTTAACTTAGGCTGGCCTCTAATTCATATCCTCCTGCCTCAGCCTCCTGAGTGCTAGAATTACAGGCACACATCAGTCAGCATGCCCAGCTGTTTTCCATTTTCATATTTTATGGGACAGGCTCCTGCAGCCCCAAGAGGAAAAGGGTTTGCACAGCCATGCCCCTTGACCAAGGCTCAGATCCAAGTGGGATCTGAGGGGATTTGTATCATTGTCAGACCTTCCACTCAGCCATGGTTGTCTGGGAGATCTGATAAACATTCTGGTCCCTAAGCAAAAGCTGCTTGACATCTTTGCTTTCCAAGAGGTGTCACATATAATACGGGAGCTCTGAAAGAAATGAGAAGTGTTGAGCCTATAAACAGGATATACACACTGCAGCAATTTAATTGCATTTTAAGACCTTAGAGTTGTACTCCAGAGCAACGACTGTGTGAGCCTCATCTTCGCCTGTCCTTCCAATGACTATAGTTCCCCTTTTAGCAATGTCAAGTGTATTTGCTCCTTCTTTTCCTATATGAATAAGTAGTCATGGCTGGAGACGATACAACACAGTTGATCATCATGAATGTCTATAGGATGTCATATTTATGTTCTTCTGCTTAGCTTAAATCTTACTCAGGTTCTAATAGCAAACAGTACAGTCACAATGGCTGGCATTGCAAAGCATCTGCTCTGTTCAGATAAATAAGACCAATGTGTTTGAAGGGCGAAGTTTGAATCCAAGTGGTCTGCCACTGTATTTGGAGACGCAGTTCCCCTGCCTCATAAATAACAAAGGCGAAAGGATCATTTGCTAATTGATTAATTATCTTGTAAATGAATCACAAACCTGTGGAGTGGTCCCTAGCCATGGATAGAAGGCCTCTCTGCTTTCTTTTCTCCTTTGAGTCTGTTAGTACTGGTGATGATGATGCCCTTCCTTCTCCATCCAAGCTGATGTCTGTCACTCAGGGGTGAAGCCAAGACAGGAAAAGGAAGCACTTGTCTTTTTCTTAGCAAGTGTGAACATCCCTTGCCAGAGGCAGTCATGGGTGTGTGCACATTTGTTTGTATACATGCATAGAAAGAAGAGCAAATTCCCTTTCCTTCCAAATACCCCACTAAGTTCACACTTGTGTGAAGAGGACGGTTTTCCTTCTGCCTCTATTTTTACATTGTAGAAATTAGCAGAGCCGAGCTGAATCACAATCTTTTGTGGACTTAAAGTGCCAAGGATTAAAGATCAGAGAGAGGAGTATTCGCAGAGTGCAAACGCTGGTGGGGTTGCAGCGCCTTGATAATCTCGGAAGAGCGGATAATTAACATTACTGCTTGGAGGCTAGGGCCGTTGGCCTTGCTGAGGCGCACCCAGGGCGCTGCTTCCCTCCCCGGGTGGAAGGGACTGATTTAGTCAGGAAGGTGACAGTCAAGGCTCTTGGCTGGCGAAATCTTCGTATCTTCCCAGTGCCTTGCTCTGCCTTTACCACAGAGACTGTCCATCAGGTTTGTTATGTATGCAGGCTGAGTGAGCCCGCGGGGATACTAGTTATTTACACTCTTTTTCAAGCTTTGAAGCTGTTATAATCATTCGCTGTCAACTTTGTGCTGACACTGAATTTTATTTTGTGTTTTTTATGCTCGGTTTGGGCCTAAAATACTGGCATCCATACCCTACACTGTAATTCCATGGGTGACTGAACTGAATGGTGGATTCCTGTATTACTAACACAGCCCTGGAATCCTTCTACATATGGAAATTTCAAGATTTGTTGATTGTGGACAGGGTCTCTTGGCTTTGCCTTTGTATCCTGTTGGTGGCCTTCCACAGTCCCATCCTGTTACACTGCCATTCGGAAGTACAGTTACGAAGTTGCTGAGGCAAACCTTCCCTCTGCAAATCCAAGATTGATTTTTGGTGGCTTCTTTTCTTTAAGTCCCTGTGGGAATGGCAGGCCTTGCGATGGCCCCGCGAATCCCATCACATCCATTTCTGTCTGTGTGAGCTCATGTAGATGCTCATTCCATACCAAAATGGAAGCAATATCCTAGGTGGTATGAATGACAAGGGACAGATAAAGGCCTTGGGTAAGGTCATCAGATGGATATGAATGATAGGCTTTTAGGATTCATCAAGGACATTTGCATGCTTAAACTTAAATGCCTGTGTACCAGTCACATGGGGAATAAACACCATCCTTTGCTTCTGAACAATATTCTTTTCATTAAGCCCAGGGTTCTTAAAACTTTAATGATAAGGCACAGAATGATGTTTCCATATTTAAAATGTACTGTATTCCCATGCACCATCCCTGTCTCCAGTCGGAAATTCCATGCACTTTGGGGCCCAAAGGGAATGATGCACAGAAGGATATGACCCTGTTCTTAACTGGACTTGAGATAGATCTGGTCAAGGAGCTTGTGTGCTTGGCCACTGTAATAAAGTAGACAAATAATTACCGAGCAAATCAAACACACTTACACCTCAGATGATTTGGAAATATTATCTATAATCGGGCACTTCTGTGCTAGGAGGAAAGGTTAATAAAGTAATTTAAAAAAAGATTGTGTGGAGTATTATAGAATCAGAAGAGGACTGGCGATCATAATTGTTAATCTCCTGAAACACCAGTTCTGAATTACACAAAGCAGGTATTTCGGCACATATCCTTATTGTGTATTCCACTTTGTACAATATTAGCTTGCTTAATTATCCTTTATGAAAATCTTGCTTTAGATTGTTTTGGGCATAAAAAAATGTTGATATGATTATTCCAGTTGACCTGCAGTGTGGATGTCAATCTTAAGATATGTAAGGGAGACTGGTATCTTTGAAAATTAATTGTCTTTATGTTTGGTAGAAGAGTAATTCTGGAGTGTGTACTACAATTGTTGGAACAATACTAGGTCTGCGCTGGCTGTGCACACTCCGGGCCATCGTTGCACTTGTATATGGGCCAGGGTAGTATAACTTCTGCGGCTGGACCTGCTGTAGTGGGAGGGGGGCAATTCTGAGCTTGCAGGTGGTCATTCAGTATCTTTCAGATAAAACTAGGGTGTGTGGTGATGTTAAGCTATATACCAGAAAAGATCTGATTAGGTTTTTAAAATCTGTTTTCATCCTAAGTATTAAAAAGAAGTTTCAGTCACTATTTCTCTTGTTGAAGAATTAATTTCATATGGAAGGAAAGCAAGATGAAAATACAGCGGACATGGGCCCCAGCCCACCACTCAGCAGCCCTGCCCCAGACTCAGTGATTAACATCATGGATGTAATGGAAGTTGCAATAAGGCCTACTTCGTAGGAATTTTGAAGACTGTGGGAAAGAGTCATAGAACTGTCAAATGCACCTGATGAAAAAATGAATTTTAAAATTATTTAAATGAATTTTCCCATCACAGGTGTTTGTAATGTATGAGTACTTAGATATTTTTGATACATGTATTTGTGTTTGCACTGTGTGTGTTGGGGTGTGTGTTGCTGTAGGAAACTGGAAGTCAGTCATCAGACAAGCAGCAGGAGTCATTTCTCCGCTCCTACCATGTGAGTGGGAGGAGTGAACTCAGGTTGTCAGGCCCGATGGCAAGTGCCTTCCCCCGCTGAACCGTCTTGGCCGCTGGTCCGTGAAGCTTTTCGCGTTCAGTATTTGAACTCTTTCTCACTTTCAGTTGAGCCCATGCTGGCTAGTAGTAGTTTTCCAATGTAGGAAAGTTACCTTTTGTGGTTTTTTCCCCTTTTGGATCTGCCACTCTTCTGGACAGTCTCTGCATTTTCTTGTCAATTCTCAACATCTCACACAGGAGTTGGAACCCACCTCCTATTTTCTTAAAGTCACTTTGTCCTCAGCCTTCCTGAACTCATGCATGTGTGACTGTGTTGCCATTGAAAACGGACCTTGTGTTAAACCTAGGGAGCAGTGACCTCATCTTTAAGCCACGTCCTTGCTTATCTGTGGATTTGACCACTAAACACCCACCTTTCATCTCTGTGAATGATGTGCCCTTGGCTGGCCTCCCCTTCCATTTCCCATTCCTCCGTCATCCTGCCTGTGTCATGGACCCTGCCCAAGACCCAGCTCTCTTCTCTTCACATCTCTCATAGGCTTTGTCTGTGCCAGGATCCGTGGAGAACCCCACTGCTGCTTTGTCTGCAGGCTGGGCTCTCAGGACTCTGGCTGGGCCAAGTCCTTCATGAAGACAAACACGCATTTCCATCTGCCGCTGTGAAGAGTTCTGCAAAAGACAGGCATTATTATAGCTCTCAGGGTGACCAGATTTGAGAAAATCACCTCTCTTTCTTTCTTTACTTCTGGTGAATTAGTGCCTTCATTTCTGCAGATCGAAACAAGTATGAAGCTGTTTGTTTTATATGATTTAAGTCTAGGACAAAGTAAACTTCGTAGCATGCTGGCACTATATGATTGAATCACCTACTAAATGTCATTTTTCATAGCACAGAGGGTTTAGAAGGAGTCTTCTGTCCTTACCCACCAACTGGCAGAATGATTATGAGACTGTAGTGTGCTGTCTACTCTGAGAGTAGTATTAGGGCTTGTAGAAAGACCAGACCCAAATGCCCAGTAGTTGCTTTCTTTGTAGGTTCAGGTTTTCCCTTTATTTCCAGCAGTAAACACAGTTCTTGGACTCCTTACCATTAACACTGGCAAACTTCCAAGAAGCTAGTCTCTTTAAAGACTTTGGCCCAAGACAATATAGTTTATGCTTTTAACAAAATAAAAATTTAAAGTATAGACATGAATGGAAAAAATATCAAAAGCCATTGGGATCTTCACATGGGATCCTGGCTCATAAAAGTGTGGCAAGGTTCTGTATGTTTTCTGAGAGCGGAGAACCTAGCCCGTGCAAGGCTTGACAGAAACCATCAGAACCACAGCTGCCCCTCATGTGTCCTTGACAGCGCGACCATTCTCAGAGGCTGGCGACTGAAATGCATCCTCTTCCTCTTTCGTCTGGATTGAATAGCAGATCCTATGGAGAGCTGGGTGATTCATTCTCAAGTTACCTGTGGGTACAGGGTGGACTGTGATGTGGCAGGTGCCAAGGAAGGATGAATTGTGGTCGATGTACCAGAGCTCAGCTTTGGAGTCTGTTTCCTCCCTTCATGCCTGACCTTTGTCCTCTTGTTATGGCTCTAATGATGTTGCTCTGCCTGGCTGAAGCTGTAGGACGAGGGTGTCTCAGGTCACCCACTGATGAGGACAGAGAGCCAACAGGCAGTTCCAGATGTGGCGGCCCAGGACTTCAGACCTGAAAAGACTGGTTCTCCTTCCTTCTGTGTCGCCTGCCTTCCCTCTCCCTCCTCTTGCCTTTCTCCACTCCCCTTTTCTCCTTTTCCTTCTGTCCTTTCTTCCTGTTTTAGACATGATATAGATTATTTTTATTTACTAGGATGACTGAAATTATTTGGTGCATCTCCTGGCTTACAACATTCATGTCAGTTACTTCATTTCTCAGTGTACATCTCATAATGCCACACAATGTGAGACTGTTCCTTCAACCTCTGGAGTCATAAAAACACGTACAGGGAACACATGAAAGAAGAAAGAAAAAGGAAATTGCATAACCATCACATGTCTTTATGTAAGGAAGGTCAGACCATGATAGCCAATGACTCTTTTTCTTTAAACAGGGTAAAAGAATTTCATACTGTGAGTATTTGGGACCCAACACGAACAGGTTAGAAAAGTAATATAGTCGCAGTAATTACTTTCATGTGGCAAAATATTTCAGTCAGCAATGACTAGCAATAAAACAAAATGATCACCTTTAGTATATCCATTACAAAAACAATTGTCTAAAATAAGAATGGTTAAAACACTTGGTAGAATATAAAGCGTTGATACAAGAGGGCCCTCTCTCTGTGCACACACTTACAGGGACACACATGCACTTTTCTCAAGCCTCACAGAGAAATGTTAACAGCAATTTACTTGAAATGTAGGGCCTTTTATAAGGGAAAAATACCCCAATTAAGGATTTATAAATAAATATACTATTAGAACCACTATCTTCCATAAAAATGAGTTTTCTTTTGGCTTTTAAGGTTTATAGAAATCACTTATCTGCTCCTTAAAAGACTCCTATTCTTTTTCTCCTCTCTTTTTATAAATATAGTGAATGTGGAACATCATTAATCCAGTCGTAATATCATCTGATAGTAGCTAATCCCTTCTTAGGCATAGCTTCTCCTGGACCTTTGGAATATAGAAATGTGCTTTTACTGTTAGGCGTTTTCTTTAAGCACCAATCTATGCTTAATGTCTAATTGCCTCCCTAAAAGACCACCAAGCAAAATGAACACTGACTTCAAATTTCCTTCCTTGGGAATCTTGAAAAATTCTGCAGCCCATTATTTTGTCTGCTAAGGTCATGGATCAAGGGCAGCCCGGTGCCTGTGGTTTGGATGTGGCTATCGGCTCTGTCAGGATGATGCAGCCCACTCTGAGATCCTAATCGGTCAGAAAAAGTCTATTAAGTTTGAGCCCTTAAGCTGTCTCTGCCAAATCAGGGATACCAAAGTTACATTTGTTTTTGTGATGACCATTCATTTTGGTCAAATGAAGAAATTGCTCATGTGCATTTTGTGGCTCCAGGGACAAAATCTGTGAATGTCATGTATCTCTTAGCCTCCCTGCTTTTTTAGAGATATTATTGAGAAGATGCTTAAGAAAAAAATCATTTCTGTCGCAGCTGTTTATAAGTCACCTTGATCATAAGAGGAAAAAGACCGAAGAGAGGTGATAAAAAGCTGGTTTGTTTCTAGTTTGGAAGGCTGATGTGTTTAAATGCTTGGAATAAGGCATGTAAGGGGTCTGACTCTGTTAATGGAAGGGTTGGGCTCAGGACTTTTATCTCTGAAAACTATGGTCTGGCCAAATTAGTGAAGACCTGCATCTTCCTTCTCAGATTCTAGATCATAGCTGCACTAGTCATTGTTTTTCATGAAATCATGTCTTCGGTTTTGGAAAAATCCTGCCCCGGGAGGGCAGCACCCTCAACCAGGATAGACACAATGGCAGAATTAATTTTACTTTCCATTTTCTTTTGTAGAAGTGTTGGTTATGTAGTTAGCCATTCATGGGTGTTCCTTGTTATACACATGCTGTTAATGTGAACTTGCTTTCTAGGAACAAATGTTAAGAAATTTAAGTAGGCCATCCAGTAGGCACAGCATCTCATCTGAGAGGGCCAGCAAGACTTTTGTATGTCTGTCAGAGAGGATCTGAGCATTCCATTCCACAGACAAAAATACTGAGGCCTGAAATGAACAAGAAAATATCTCATGCAGACAGCAGATAGCAGGGATATTACTATAATCAATTTGGCCTTTCATAAAAATACTTTTTATTGGCAAACCTTCACCCAAAGCTTTGTCTTCTCTGTGAGACCAATTTTTTTAATTGTTCATTATTCCAATAATAAGAAAATGCACACAATAGTAGTTACTGTGTGTATCTAAGCACACAGTAGGGAAATGGCAATATTGTCAATAAATAGAAAAAACTAAAAACTTACATGCAATAGAATGAAATTGGACTCCTACCCAGCATTACACACAAAATTTGACTCAGATGAGTTTAAACACTAATGGAATGCCTACAACTTTAAAACTTCTGAAAGGAAACGCAGGAAGCTTCTTGACATTGGGCCTGATGTTGCTGATGCTACCCTGAAAGCAGAGGTAACAAAGGCAGAAATAGACAAGTGGAGTGGCATTGAACTACAAAGCCGCTCTGCAGCACAGGAAACAATAGCCTGAGCGGAAGGATAACCTGCAGAACATGAGAGAATATTTGCAATCCATCTATATGATAAGGGGTTAATAGCCAAAATACAGAAGGAACTTGAGCAGTTCCATAGCCATAAGAACAGCAGCCCAATTAAAAATGGCAAAGGGCCTGAACAGATATATCTCAAAGGAAGAAATACAGATGACTCAGGGGCAATGTGAAAAAAAATGTAAAAAATTCCCTACATCATTAATCAACAGAAAAATGCAAATCAGTATCACAATGAAAGCCATCTCAAGCCTATTAGAATTTCTACTATCAAATGAAAAGGGGAAGAAGTGTTGGCAAGGAAGTAGGTAAAACATAACTTTTGATTGTTGATAAGAAGGCACATTGGGGGGGCAGGAAGGGAGAGAACAAGGGAATCTGTGGCTACTATGTAGAACTGAATAGTATTGTAAAATAAATAAATAAATAAATAATAAATAAATAAATAAATAAATAAATAAATAAATAAAAGAAGGCACATTGGTACATCCATCATAGAAATCAATGTCATCCATCAAAAATTAACCTAAGAACTACTTCTGACCTAGCAATCTTCTACCTTAGTTTATATCCAAAGGGAATGAAATTGATCTCTCAAGAGTTCTCTGTGGTCTTGTGTTCATTACAGCAGTATTCACATAGTGAAAATGTGGAGACTAGGGGTGGGGATTGAAGCATTCATAGACAAATTAATGAAGAAAGTGTGAAGTATGCTTATAAACACACTAAGTATAATATTATTTAGCTTTACAAAATGATATCCTGTCTGGGAGCTGCAGAGAAGGCTCAGCAGTTAAGAGTACTTGCTACTCTTGCAGAGGACCCGGATTCAGTTCCCATCACTCATGTGGCAGCTCACAAACGTCGTCTGTAACTCCAGTTCAAGAGAATCTGATTCCACTTGCTGAGTTCACTCAGCAACAGGAATGCACCTGGTGCACATACAGACGTGTAGGTAAACACTCATATATACAAAACAAATAAATTGAAAATATAGCTTTTAGATATCCTGTGATTTTGAAAATGTAGATGAACTAGGATGGCATTATATTACCAAGCATAAAATGGTGAAAACTGTATGATACTGTAATCTACAAAAGTTTAGCTGATAGAAAAGCAGATGCTACAACATTGCTATCCTAAAATGCATGGGAGATGAGAAGAATTGGTCAAAGAATATAAAATTTCAATTATATAAATGAACAAATTCTGAAAAATCAATTTTCTGCATGGTGACTCTACTATGTGCTTAAATTCAAAAGAATGAATTATGTACTAACACATATCACACATACCCTCTAAGTAACTTGGTGGTAGTGTCATTTAGATAGATTGGGGGAGTTATCTCATAGTATCCATCTCAGAGCATTATTTTGAACACCATACAAATTATGTGTATTCATCTGAGTGTGTTTGCATGTGTGTGATGTGTATGTTAATATGTCAGCTGATATGAATTAATGAATTTTATACAGGCAAGACACCTGCAGCAGTTCAGTTTTGATTATGTCTAGTTTACTGACTTATAAAACAATTGAGGCAGTTGTTTATATCCAGGAGTCTGTTGTAAATATTAAATGTGCAAAGAAGCACACAATACTGTGCACTAATGATGGCACATTATTATGGCTTTGTGAAAGATGAGCTGCTACTGATCTCTTCAAACTCGGGGAAGGTGGTATAGGTGTGATAGACAGCTCTAAAGTCCAAAGTTCCCCCAAAGAAAAGAAAGGATATGCAAGAATTATATAGAAAATAATACATTTTCTAAGATTGCATTGTGAGAACTGGAAAAGTATAAAAATTATGGTATTTCAAATTGGCATACTATTATGTTGCAGTACAGCTAGCAGACAGATGTAAAAATAAAGCACAGATGTACCATTTTTTAGTCAAATCTTATATATGGAAATCTAGATTTAAAGAAAGATTGGTTATAGGGTCATTATTTGCTTTACAAAGCAATTTGCCATAAGGTTCTTTTAAAAGAATATGTCCCTGGTACCTTTAATATAATATTTCATTTGCTGAAAAAAATAACACAACTTTACAAGAACTCATTTCATGCATAAAATGAAGTACATATGTTGAAGGTTCAGAGAGAAAACTAAGGTAGAGAAAAAGAGAACATTGATGGCTAGGAATAAATCAAGTAATAAATTGGCAAAGGAACTTGTACTGAAACATTATGTTTTAAATAGTCTTTAATTTAATAATATATATTCTTTAGGATAACTTTGTGTGTGCATTAATACACACAGAAAGAGACAGTCAGACAGACAGAGATGAGAGAGGAGAGAGAGAAAGAGAGAGGGGGGAGGGAGGGAGGGAGAGAGAGAGAAACAGCATCTAATGGCACACCCACAATGCCCTTTCTTTCTCCAACTAGGCTCTGCCTTAGTAATACGGGCTGAAACAATCCACCAGAAGATGGGTGTTCAAAAGCTACAGCACTCTTTTCTGTTTTCTCTGGGAAGTATTTCTGGGACAGTATTGCATCAACTCTGGAATGTTCAAGGTACTCTACTACAGAAGGGGCATCAGTAGGCCTTTGTTTGCTGTGTGCTATAATAGAACATGGGGTGTGGATTCATGATTCTTGCTTTGAGTTCTGGCTCCACATCTTCTGTAAATGTTTTAGTCGTTTATTGTTTCTTTTTTTCTTTTTATAAGGCAGGATCTTACTTTAGCCCAAACTGGCCTTGAACTCACTCTGTATAAAAGATTGTCCTTGAATCCATGGTGATTCTTCTACCTGGGCCTCCTGAGTGCTGAGATTGCAGTGTGAGTGAGGCCACAACAGGCTTGTGGGACCATTTTGTTTTTGTTTTTATTTTGGTGGGTTGTTCATTCAATAATGTTTTTGATAATGCCATTTTAGATCACTGCATCTACATGATTCATGCCCCTCCCTCTGTCTCAAATCTCTTGTGTCTCTCTCCTTCCAAATTCATGATCTCTTCTCTAATTACTGTTGCATGGATATGTGTGTGTGTGTGTGTGTGTGTGTGTGTGTGTGTGTGTGTGTATACATGTCTGTATAACATACTGAGTCTATTTGTCTTTGCTCATATGTACATGTGTCCAGGGCTGAGTAGGTTGAGATTGACAGCCTATGTGGGAGCTCATCCCTAGAGGAAACTGAATCTTCTTCTCCCAGTAGCCATGGAACAACAGTATATAACATTTCATCTCTCTCTGAACTATCACTTGGTCTTGTGTATCAGGTGCCACCAGGACACTGTTGCAGAGATTTTTTAAGAGGATTTGATGAAACATGTAAAGCTTTATTGTAGTACCTTACAATAGTTGGTACACAATGCCTTCTTTCAATGTCTCCCCATAGTGTGTGTGGATCTACTCTGTCATTCACCTTTAAGCAATAAGTACTGAAAGAAGAGGGCTAAGCTTTCTGGGCTCATATTGCCAGAACCTACCTGCTTCATAAGTGGATACTATGTACATGATTGTTAAGTCTGATTGGGATAAAACACAGAGTACATATTTTCTCAAAATATGGGAAATCTTACAGTAAAGCTGTGCACAAGCCAAGCAAGCATGGAAGAAAGAACAAAAGGGTAAAATAAAGTGCAAAGGGCACATGCCAGGAGAGAACACTCAGATTTCACCAATTAATTAATAAGTATTCATTGGAACATTTATTCAAGTAATTCTGAATCACCCTAATTATATAGGACTTTTACCAAGTTCTAGAATCTTACTAGGAATATGTTCTCTGTAGATTTTTGGTTTTGCAAATTATGTTTTTCCTTCTGTAGCCACATTAGTTCATGGTCAATCATAATTGTGTGTGAGAACAGTTGTGAGGTTTTCTGTAGTTGCATCTGGATTATTTTTGTTTTATTTTTAGGCTCTCTTATTAACTGCACAGATAGTTCATCTGGCTTGGAGCCTTGAACTCGTCTAAAGCAGCCAGGTGACAACCATAGTGTGTCTGAACTCATCCTGGGCCTTGGCTCTCTCTTCTGCCTGTTCACTCTACCCCTTCCAGTCCAAAGATCATTCTTCTTGATAGAGACCACAGAATCAAAACAGAAGTTGAATCGTTCTGTTTTCTGTGACATCTGTTAACATTTTGCTGTGTGCCCCAATCAATGTACCTATCCCTTTGTTCTTCTCTACAAACAGCTTAAAATAGCTTTCTGTTGTCCTTGGCAGTTTTTCAGCCTCTAGTCAGGCTTTAACCCTCCCGACAATATTCTTGCAACACTTTTTATATTGGCTCTTCACTATGTCTTCAGCCTTCCATTTGGGGTGTGTGTTCCTTTATATTCTACATTGAATAGCTTTAAAAGGGGGAAAAGAATGCTCCTTTCATGTTACCACTTTTATATATCTCTAAAATAATCTGCGATTATTTTGTCAAAATTTTAAAAATAGGCTTATTTTCCCTTGAAAAATATTTAGTCGTGGGATTGTTTTTTAAATTTCTCTATTCTGGTGCTTGCATTTCTGGATTCTAGGATAAATTCAATGTCTAGCATTATTTTCCTGTTAACATAACAAACTCTCATATAATAGAAGATTCCTTTCCAGATTTCTCATCACTTTTGGCTCAGACATCTAGATCTTATTCTTTGTTCAACGTGAAATTACATATTTATTGTATTATTTTTAGTCTGTAAATATCATATATCAATGAAATATAGGCAATATATATTGTTTCTGCTTTTTCTTTTGGAAAATCCCAGCCAATTCATTTGCAATTTAATATCCTCTAAATCATATGTCCTGATACAGCTTAGAATCATACTTGAAAGCTTTATTTAGTGTTTGCTTTTTAAACTTCATGTATAAGCATGAATTTGTTTGTTTGGTTTCAATATTTTTATCCACACACATTTTCTCCAGTCTTCAAAGAAACACTTCACCTTGTTTGGATGAGTCTCTCTCTCTCTCTCTCTCTCTCTCTCTCTCTCTCTCTCTCTCTCTCTCTCTCTCTGCTATTTGGAACCGTTGTTAAAGACAGCAATAACAAAAACAAAACCCCATTGCATCACCCACTTATTTTCCAAACCTCCCCATGGCAGATGCCACTACAACTGTGGATGGGTGGCCTTCAGTCTCTTGATGCTCTAGATGAGTAAAGACCATGTCTCCGGAGATAGCATTGACTGCTGCATGTAACCACAGAGCAAAGGTCACCTTTCCACAGTTTACATTTGCACCCTAGAAAACAGTTCATTCCCCTTTGTCTCCCACATGTAAACATGAATCTTTGAACTTGGTAGGGAGTCACCTGCTCTTTCTTTTCACTTCTGCCTTCCAGAGATATTACAGCTCATCCAATGTGGTCCTGAAAACTTTCCAGAGTCTATGTTGAGTAAAGAGATTGTTACTGCTTTTATAGAAGGATGCAGTTACTATATGTGGAAGTCAGTCCCTATATAACACACTTAAGCCAGTCTAAAATGCCTTCTTTTACTCTTATATACCAGATTCAGATTCTCTCCACTGCCTCAAAATATTTTTTTCTATCTTATTTTGCTGGGTTCTATTTCTTAATGCCATATGCAAAACCTTTATCCTTCCCAGTAAATTAGAACCACAGAAGGACACTCATCAAATGCCCAAGATAGAAAGAAGTCCACCCTGCACATAACATTCATGCTACTGGGAACTCAAGAAGGAGGAACAACAGAATCAGCAAGATCCTTTGTGGTGCGAACTGCCCAGCATCACGTTCATTGTGCCTGCCTTTGTCTCAGCCCCCTGCTGCTCCTCGTCATAGCTAGATTGCTGTAGGTTTATAAGCTGTTAGGTTGGGGGCAGGTGAGGGCACCTGGTAACATTGCCCTTAACCAGTCCTCTAGTTGGGTTGCATGTGTAAACTGTGCAGGACATTCATTTTGAACATCTTTGTTTAAAACCAAAGCAGAAGTATCTTCTGCAAATGTTACTTTTTTGTTGCCTCTTGACTATCCTTGTTCCTCATCCTCTGAACATCCATTTGAGTCACATGGAGTGTGACAAGCTCAATACTTTAGGAGGGCTTTAGAGGATGGAAAAGGCAGTTGACATTGAAGTAATGAAAACTGAACCTGTGCAGTCTTGGAGAAGAAGCATAGAGAGTTTGGGATAGTGTGGGACAAAAGGCTCTGGGTCTAGGATGCTCTCCCCACAGACAGAGGAGATTCAGGAGCAGAGAGCATCCATGGTCCTCTCCACACCCATCTTCTAGTCCCCTGGGTACTCACTTTTTTCTTCATTCTCTTGCATCTCATGATTTTCTGCTCCCTAGCGCAAAGGACAAGACAGATTCCATTTGAATTTAGCTCAGCCAAGTGACAAAATTTGTCATTCTTATGGGCATACCCTGGAACCAAACTGGATTTGATGTCGTTTGCTTGTTTGGACAGGGTCTCACTGTGTAGGCCCTGGCTGGCCTGGGTTTGCCATGTAGACCAGGCTGGCCTCAAACTCACAGAGATCCATTCTCCTGTCTCTGCCTCCCGAGTACTGGGATTTAAGGTCTATGGCTCCAAGTCTGGCTCTCAAGCTGGTATGTATTATTTCTGGGGGAAAACCACTTACAAACTCTGAAGTTCTATATCAATTAGCCTATAGGATGAAATGCACTTGTCCCTTTAGGGCTGGTTCTATGAGATTTGTTGAGTAAATCCAAAATAATTTATATTTACTAGAATGGTATATTTCAAACAAGTTATAGGACCTAACATACCATTTAGAATTTTTTTTCATAAAATAACAAAATTTTAAAACTTCATGCACTCAAACAGATGATATAATATTCCCAGAGATCTGTTCAATTGGAATTTTAATGTAGGCCTTAGAATTTTAATTTGAGGTGCCAAATTAATAATAAAATTATAAAAGAAGTATGAATTTTAGTAGATATATGTTTGCAAACCACTACTTTTAAGTTCTCCCAATTTTGTTTTGGTCCTAATGTGTTGTTTTAAAATGTAATTGTTAGCGGAAACACACATTTATATCGTAATAACTAATGCCCTTAGAAACCCCTTACTATGCCCCGTTAAAAGGTCACAAGTGTTTTATCTTTGATTTTTAAGTAGAAGTTTCCATAAATATATATGTGTATGTATAAATGTATATTTTCCAACAGAACTGATAGATTAAAAATGATGGACAGGGGCAGTGGCTGCTTCCACATATTATATTCCTGAAACAGGTAAATAAATAATTATATCCTATCACTACTATTAAAACTTAGCTTGATTATGTGAAAAATAATTACATTAACTTCTAGTACCAAAAGTCCTGCTTTTCCCCACTGTAGTTATTAAAGGGATTTAATACATGTTATAGTCTAGTTCTTGAGAGTAAAAACTGATAATAAATCTTCCCTCTGTTCATAGCTTAGCATATGCTGAAATAATGATATGGGACCATAAAGTATATAGTTGTCAAGATGTAGCTGAAAGTTCTCAGGAATATTAGAACAACGGGTGACAGGTGAAGTGAAAGATGCCTCAGTCCTATGAGTTTGGGAGGACTCAGCAGAATTTCTTACAGTGTCACTTTAGGGGAAAAAAGCCTTACCGTGTTACACGGCCGTTTCCTGCAATTAGAGTAACAACTGCAGGTGGGACAGATTCAAAACCGCCTTTCCAAGTTGTTTATAGCAATTTCCCATTGGTCTCCTGAGGCTGCGGAAACAGGATGTGGTGTGAGCTACTCCTCACATCCTAATGCACATTAGCAGTGGTACCTTGTTAAGGGTCCCGTGTCTTTCCCTTAGAATCATAGACATCCCACCCAATTAAAATTGTTCGTTGTGAAAACCAAAGAGGCCTAGCCCAGGCAAGCTGCTCAAACACTAGAAACTCAGAGGCTTGCTTGCATCAGCCACACGGCACCCGCCTTGGCCCCCTGAAAATAAACATATCTTTTGCATATATGCTCTCCTGGCTGCCAGCACTCTGCCAGGGAGAAGTGCTATTCTAAATGGAGATTCTTTCTGTATCAGCAGGAAGAATTTATATCCAGTCAGAGAGAAAGTGGAGAGCAGCTCTTGTTGTTCGTCACATTTTAGTGCTGGAAAGTGCTTTGCCCTAAAGGTGCCAGGTAAAGAGAATTGCCAAGTAAAGAAAATTTATTGAATGCATTTTCCAAAAGGGAAGCATATCTGACATTTTGTTTCTAGGATCTCAGAAAAAGAACTCTTCTTAGTCTTTCTATCAAGGAAGGACATTCATAAAGGAACTAAAACGGTCCCATTCTGTCTTGGAATGCATGTACACAAATGCGTTCTATTTATTCATCTGTAATTATCTTATGCTTCTCTTTATTCAGATGTCAGTTTGCACCACACATCAGAACACTGAACTTACTGAATTCCTCTTTCTGGACCTTCTCTCCTTTAGGGGAGCCACAGATTGAGTGCACACATCTGCCCTCACTAGGGCTAGCCACCTCAGAGTACCATGCTCCCACAGTTGTCTGGATTTTGTGTTCAGAAATATACCAAGGATCCCAGTCAAACTTGCTTGCCAAAGTTTGCAAGATGTATGTCCATTTGCACATTTTCCCTTGATTTTGGGGAACTCTTGGTGTCGCTGGGACGGTCCAGCCTTTCATCGCTCCTAAGCAGTTCCTCTGTGTTTGCCGGTTTGTTAAATTTTTTTTTCTTTTTTTTTTTTGCAGTTAACATTTGTGTATTCTGGAACTTTAGAAAACTTAGCCTTGACTGAAAACAACAAACAAATAAACAACAACAAAGGGATCAATCCAAGTGAAATGAAAACACCCAGTTTAAGATTCGATTCCCTCTTGTGTAGTGGAAGGGTGCTTTTCTCTCCTGCCAGGCACAGTGATTCCAGTCTCCGTTCCAACTTGGTCAGGGACAAAGCGAAAGATTCCACCTCTGGGCAGGTACAATATGTTAGCTAGGGAGGACTGCTCCAGTGGTAAGGATGACAACAATTAGCACATGCTACTCATTAACAAACGGAGATTAGAATGCAGCCGAAATGGCAAGCTGCCATCAGCGCGGTAGTTACGGGGCAGTTTAATTTCTAACGAATGTGAGCGCTGGATCAGTAACAATATTCGACAAAACGCCGCCTGCATTCTCTTATGGCTTTCATTACCAAATTGAAAATCTGTGTAGATTTCTGAAAATTACTTTTAAATGTAGCCAATCTCCTAGACTGCAAGGCTTGATTTGCTGGTGAGGGAGCCCTGCTGTGAGATTTTAATGAAAGATCATAGTGGCCCTCCAAGGCCGGCAAAGAGCTATGGGCCCTGGAAGACCCGAAATAATCTGTTTTACTTTTAATGGCAGCCATTTTATATTCATTAAGATCAAAATGCAGTTTTGCAGGCAAATTGCAAAGCTGTTCCACTCACAGCTTGAGAACCTGGAGGCCCTACAGCTTTTTATCTTGTTCATAAGCAAATATGCAGTTAATATCTTTTTAATATGCTTTGATGCTTGCTACCTTATGGGTACATTGTACCAGAGGTTAGGGAACTGCATGTTTCCTTGGCACAGTCAGCGCGAACTAAAGCCGCCGTCCTTTTATTTCCATAATGGTAGAAGAAATGAGTCTCTTTTTATCCCCCTCCCATTTTTTTTTAAATGTGAGCTGTGCTCAAATAAATTGTAGAGCACTGTATAGTGTACATTCAGGATCTCAGCGAAAGCACAGTTTTTCACTGGGATCCATCTGTTGGTGGTTTGTATTATTTAAATTTATACAGTCGCATTATTTGAATGTAAACAGCCAAATAAGATAGGATCAAATCATTGGCATCTGGAAACTGTGCTCTCATCCTGTTTGATTGTGAGGTTGTCTGCATTAATAATGGAGTTCTAAAGGCTGTGATTCCACCTGATATACCGTATGACCCTAGCCGTTGTGATCTTATCAGGGTTTCACTGTAGTAGAAAATGAAGGTATTTTGCAGCTCATTTCCAGCAAAGCTAGTTTGCATTATCTGCTGTCCAGAGCAGTCCTGCTTGTTTTGTGTGTTGTAAAACACCTCCACCCCT
>NC_051071.1:9269147-9286647 GCF_004664715.2 Peromyscus leucopus | reverse complement strand
GTTTGAAGATGGTCCTTGTTCTTTTCTTTTTAATTTTCAAAATTTGTATTGCCTGGGATTATATGCAACAAATTAGAACAGGGTCTCACCTGATTTGCTTTGACTGAGAGAAGACTTGTCACAGCAACAAAGCCATTTCATACATGCATGCTACTCGTTTATAGTGCCATTTGATACATTAAGCTTTCCTTTTTGTTTTGCAAAATAATGATTTAAATGCAAAAACATGAATGAATAACTGCTTCAACAATCCCAAATGATGTAGCAAGTGTTTACCAACCTTGGTCCTTTATTTTCCACCTCCAGGCACAGTCAGGCTGCACCAGAAATTCCAAGTAAAGTCAAATGGAAGGTCTTTCTTCTCTGTTCCCAGGTTTCAGAAGATACACTAAAGGCCCTCTCTGGAGCTAGGTTAATGTTGGAGCAACTCTAGAAATTTCCAGGTATTTTAGTCTCTTTTATTTCTGCTGCACCTCTCCAACAGAGGGCTATTCCAATGAACATGAATACCATACAGGCTTTATTGATGAGGGATGGACAGAAAACCAGCTATAACATAGTAACCCTGGGTGGAAAGCCAGACAAGAGTAATTAAGACATACTATGGTAATGGGGACAAATAATGAATGAGCTTAGTGTCCTGACTGGCAAGTCCAGTCCCCTCATCAAGCATTTTTTCTTTTTTCCCTTTAAACTGATAGTCCTCTTCAATTGCCTTCATAGCATACTTTGATACAGATGGCCTCCAAAGTAGTGAAAACTGAAGAAAATATGGGTTTTTTTTTTTTAGAAAAACTAAGAGTTCAAGACCACGTTGATATGTATGATACTGGCCAGAGATTGAGATTCCTTTGCCATTAGTCACAGAGCACTCCTCTTGGAGGACCAAGGCTGCCTGAATCATTTCATTACTGATCATGTATCTCCTCACCCAGGCATGATCTACTGGATCTTCCTCACATTCCCACTATGGCTGACCACCCTCTGTAGCTGAGAAGATAACTTTAAAATGGAAGACAATGACAGGATTCCCAAGGCCTAAGAAGGTGAGACCCAGCCTCCTATGACTCCTAAGCCAGGAACACAACCCAACATGGAGGTTGTGCCAGGGTGTTTGCCCCTTCCAAACAAGCCTGAATCCCCAATGGAGACTGCAAACATGCAATACTCATAGTTTTAAATGGTTCACTATGTCTGTGTGGATAAAATCTAACCTACTGGTCCTTTAATGCACTTGAGTTTGGAACAAGATTGTAAGACCATAAGAGTTATGTTTTAATACAAATATAAATAATAATGCTGAGCAGAAATCTGAGCAAGCACTGCTGGCTCAAATGTAATCATTTGGCACCTTTACAAGTTTGAAAGTTAAACAAGATCCTTAAGCAGTTTCAATTCTGACACAGAGTAGGTGCTTCATATAAGCTCATTAACTAATTATCTGGAAAGGAAAGAATCAAAGCAATTATACAAATACAAATTATACAAAGGAGCCCAAGAAAATACAAAATGAGCACATCAATGAAAGCAAACAAGGCATCTACATTTTTGTAGTAGATACTAAGATATTCTGTTTTTATTATGTTGAGTTTTAAGGCTAATTAATCTACTTCTGCATTTGTTTATATGTATCAAAGTAGCTAAATTATTCATGGTACATAATAGATATGTCTTAAGATTTCTATTGCTGTGAAAAGACACCATGACCACAGCAACTCTTATAAAGGAAACATCATTTAATTGGGGTAGCTCTCCTACAGTTTCTGAGGTTCATGGAGCATGCAGTATGCAGTCAGATGTGGTGCTGGAGGTGTAGCTGAGAGTCCTACGTCTTGCAGGAGACAGGAAGTCAACTGACACACTGGCCGATATCCTGAGCATAGGAAACCTCAAAGCCTGCCCCCACAATGGCATACTTCCACCAACAAGGCCATATCCACTCCAACAAAGCCACACCTCCTAATAGCGCCACTTTCTATGAAATTATGGTGGCCAATTACATTCAAACTACCACAAAGTAAGAAAGATTTTTCTGGCCACACATTAAAAATCATTTGGATTCCTGTACACTCTTTGGTTGAGGAAAAACCTCCACACAGTATGTCAAATCTTAAAGGGCTACTAAATAAGATAAATAAGACATTAACAGGAAAGAGAGTGATAGAGGCTCATACATATGCTCTACTTTAGAAAAACTTTTTTTTCCTATAAAATTTTTCTAGCCATTCTTTTTTTATTAAGAATTTTTTTTGTCTATTTTACATACCAAAGATTCCCTTCTTCCCTCCTCCTACTTCCCCAGCCTCCCCTCCCAACCCACCTCCATTCCTTCCTACAAGAAGGTAAAGCCTCCTTAAGGAGGTACATTTAGTAGAGGCAGGTCCAAGCCTCCCCAACCCTGCCCTAAGGCTGTGCAAGGGTCCCATCATAGAAGTGGGTTCCAAAAGGCCAGCTTATGCACCAGGGATGGGCTCTGATTCTACTGCCAGGGGCTCCCCCAAGCAAATCATGCTACACAACTGTCTTGCTATGCAGAGGGCCTTGCCACATATTAATTAAACCACTAAACATACAGAATAAAGAAAGAATATTAAGAGCAGCAAAGGAAAAAGGCCAAGTGACTTATAAAGGCAGACCCATCGATGGAGACTCTGAAAGCCAGAAGGTCCTGGACAGATGTAATGCAGACAATAAGAGACCACAGATGCCAGCCTAGATTAATATACCCAGCAAAGCTTTCATCACCATAGATGGAGTGAACAAGACGTTCTACCCATTCTTAAGGGACTGCCTGCTCTCAGTAATAGGCATTTAAATAGGCATGAAAGCATGGGAAATCATGGTTTCTGAAAGTTGTAGTTGCCATCTTTAATCAATCATTAGAAAGCTTTATTTATTGTCCCCACATGATTTCAAAGCACCTCCTTCAGGTCCCCATCACACTGAGCAAAGATACATCGCATTGTCCATGCCCTAAATGCTCCTTCAAAAAAATAACCCAATATGAGTTTTAACAAAGTAGAAGAATCAAAGTCATAATGGTACCTGAATTTTCTTCCTTAAGACTATTAATGTTTATGTATCATTAGTTAATATTCACATGAGCAACTCTCCAGTGTAAGTTTCTGAGTACTTTTTCCATGCATTTTCATTTTTCTGTTTGTTCATTTATTTCATCTACTTTTATCTGTCTCTCAATGGTTTGCTGCATTTCATGACAAATTTGACAAAAACAAGGAAGGGAAGATTTCAATGGACCACAGTTCTGGTCTATCACCACTTGTTTGCCTTCCTTTAGAGTACATATGGCGTGAGGCAGAATTTCATGGTGGGGACCATGTGGTAGGTCTAGGGATAAGATGGAAGATCTGAGGATGATCTATAGGAATGAGTTTCAGAGAAAGGGTGGAGACCGAGGACTTTCAGGTTCTTTTGAAGCAGGGAAGGAGTTCACTATTCATAGAACTTATTTGAGTTACAGATTTGACAAGTAATAATAATCCTATATTATAGAGAAACATCTGCTCAAGTGGAGTCGAAGAGCCAGTCAGTTCTGTGAAGTCAGTAAAGTCTGCTGCTTGATGGCATGTACACAAAACCCACCAACTGATCTACTGAGCCTTTCACTTCTGAATGGGTTGTTTGGCATCTCGTAGACCCAGCCTATGATTATACTACCATCTGTATTCTTTCTTACATCAGGCTTATTTCAGCCACAAGTTATACATGCTGTTTTGAGAAGATCTTGTCAATATTTTGGTTTGTCTATAACTATAAGAGCGCCGTAGACAGTCTTGAGTGAACTTGGCTCTGCCTTGATAATTCTCCGTCAGTTCTGGCAGCCATAGGAATTTAAGTTCATGGTGTAGATATTTGGATTCCCCTCAAAATAAAAATAAAATATGTAAAATAAAATCTTAAAATAGGCTGCTTTTTTTAAAAACAAGAATACCCAAATTCTAGAAATGGACAACCATAGTCAATACATGTGCATGTATAATTTTAATGTAAAAACAATGTGAACAGAACAGAATATTCTAAAGTTAACAATTGCTCGTGTTATCTTAGGTTCCAAGCTGCATGAAGCAATTGAATAAATCTTCCCTTTCTGATTTAACAGCTCACTGATGCTTTTGAAGGTATAAGATCTTGTGTCATGATAGATTATTTCATTGAAGTTAGAAAACGAACTAAAATGCTACCTGTATTTTTACCTCACTCACACTCTCACAACTCGGAGTATTACAGTGTCATAGTTCCTAGAATGCACTTATGAATCCTCCCTATCCATGCTGGAATATTGACTGGCTTGATTTTGTTCAAGCAATCACAATTGCTAAGGTTTTACAAATGCAGGGTCCAGTCATGTCAAAGATATACTGTGTTGGTCTGGTCCTCCTCCACCTCTGGCCATTACAACCTTTCTGCCTCCTTTTTCAGGATGATCTCTGCATTTGTAGGGGAGACTGTGGCACTTTGCTGAAAGGTTTATCAATTCTAAGAATTTTCTAGTGGAATCTTTATGTAGAAAAGAATCTTGAGAAAAAGGAAATTTGTAGTGAGAAAACAGAGTCAATTTATTCAAAAGCAGAAAATAAAGATACCAGCAACAAAATATAAAAGGAGGGACAATTTTTAGCTCAAAGTAAGATAGAAGTAAGGATGAATATATTACCAATGACAATAAATCCAAATGAGGACACAGTACAGTGAAAGAAACATATAGGCAAAAATTTCAAATAGTTTAACAAGAAAGATTGGAAACACTATTCCATTTTATATTTGCCATATACAGAAAAAAAACATAATTGTACAGATTGCTTAATATTGAGGACATTGTGGGGAATTAATGAGATTTAAAAATGGGAACTGGGTTTGACTGTGGAGAAATGAAGACTGCTTGAGGAGGTAGATATGTTTACCAATAAAAGCATCGCATGAAATATTCATGCATCGAAACATATGTTGTAGCCCATCAATGCATACAATTTAGATTTTAGTTACCAGTTAAAGCAAGTTCTTGAAGAATAGCTAAGTAACCATAGATAATTTGGTTTATATATAAAATATAGAATTTAAAAATATTAGGCACCTGAAATATATTAAGCAAAGTCTTGTCCTCAAACACTTTATGAGATGACTCATCTGTCAAAAGCATGTACTAAACCTGCAGTGGAGTTCTGTTCCGAGCACCCAGATTGGACTGCTAGAACCACCTGTAACTCCAGCTCTAGAGGGATCTATGTCTCTCATCACCACAGGCACCTGACTAAGGTGCACATACCCATAATCACACACACATTATAAATATACATACATGTACATCTGTATATTCATAATTTAAATAGAATTCAGATGCATAGTCAAGTAAAGTTATAAGAACTTTGGTAACTTGAGTGTGGTGGTATTGTGTTCCCCAAAATATTGTACATCTTAATAAACTTATCTGGGCTCAGAGACGGAACAGCCACTAGATACAAAGCCTAGAAAATGGTGGCACTCGCACCTTTAATCCTAGCACTCCAGAGGTAGAAATCCCTCTGGATCTCTGTGAGTTCAAGGCCACATTGGAAACAGCCAGGCATGGTGACACATGCCTTTAATCCCAGAAAGTGAGCCTTTAATCCCAGGGAGTGGTGGTAGAAAGCAGAAAGGTATATAAGGCATGAGGACCAGTAACTAGAAGCATTTGGCTGGTTAAGCTTTCAGGCTTCTAGCAGCACAGTTCAGCTGAGAGCCATTCGGATATGAGGACACAGAGGCTTCCAATCTGAGGAAACAAGACCAGCTGAGAAGTCGACCAGGTGAGGTAGCTGTGGCTTGTTCTGTCTCTCTGATCTTCCAGTTCACCTCAATACCTGGCTCAGGATTGATTTTATAAATAAGAACTTTTAAGATTCCTGCTACACTTGAGTGGCTAGAGATGTGGCTCACTGGTTAAGAGTACTTATTGCTCTTGTAATGGATGCAGGTTTTGATCCCAGCACCCAGATGGTGACACACAATCACCTGCCACTCCAGTTCCAGGTGATCTGGCACCCTCTTCTGTTTTGTAGGATCTTACATGTACATGATACACAGAAACTTATGCAGGTTCACACTCTCACACATAAAAACTTAAAAATATTATGATGAAAGGTTAATACAATTGTTTGAAAAAAATATTTCCAACAAAAATTAAATAAAACTTAAGACAAATACAAGAATAAGTGTCACCATCTTAGGATGTTTAAACAAAAGCTGTCACTATAAGTGACATGCAAATCAGAAAAAAAACTTGCTCTATCGCACATACAAAGAACATGCCCCACATTCCTCTTTTTATTTCCAAAATTAAAGCAATGTATATCGCTCTTACACAATTTCGAAAAAGTCTCTACAAATATGGACTTTTGGGTACATAACTATAACAAAAGTTATGCCTGGTCAAGTTAGGAACAGTTTCATGGTACTGCTTAAATCCAGCTGCTGGTCAAGCCCTCTCAATTGTCGGATATGTGCTTTGCCCTTAGTTCATCGTTCCTTTCCATTTACTCCTGTGTTTCCTTAAGCTCCTGAAGAAGCTGAATTCATTCTCAAGATGTGTCATTATGGATTTTTCTGATTTCTTAATTATGGTGTGAAATTTTTTTGCTTCCTGTATTCTTTTCAAATGAAAATTTAAGCCTTGGCGTGAGAGTTTTGCATGGAGGTGTTAGGGAAAAATACTTTTTTTTTCTTTTTTCTTTTGAAACCAGAACATTTATTTTATGACTGAGTGAAATTCCTCAAGATGAACTGGATGCTGCAACAGCTGCCCTCTTGGGTTTAGGTGTTGTCCCTTCACGGGATCCATGTCTGAATCTTCGATAGACAATTTTCAGGTACCTCATCCGCCCAGTCCCGGTAGTGTTTCGCCTCTTAGCCTTGGCACTCCAGTTACACTTTCTCTTGCGCTGGGCCGGGTAGCCACACTTGCCACAGGTCGACTTCTGAAGGTGGTAGGCCTTAGAGCCACAGCGGTGGCACAGCGTGTGTGTCTTATTGCGACGCTTTCCAAAGGATGACGTTCCTTTCGTCATCTTGCTTCTGCTGCGGGGGCCAAAGAGCGGAAAAAATACTAAATGTTACATTACAACCTGCTCTGGTTTCATCTCTATTGCTGTGATTAAATTCCCTAACCAAACTTAGGGAAGAAAGGGTTTATTTACCTCAAAACTCATTCATAGCTCACAATTTCAAGGTATAATTCATCATCGTAGGGAATTAAAGTGTAGCTGGGACTAAAAACGCCCATTCCTATCACATCCACAGCAGAAAGAGAGAACAAATGTGTGCATGTTCAGTTCTCAGATAGCTTCCCTACTCTTATCTAGAGTCCAAACTCAAGAATAGCGCTGTCCACCGTGGGTCGAGTCTTCCCTTATCAGTCAATGTCATTCAAATGGCTCCCCATAGATATGTGTACAGGCCAACCTGGTCTAGGTAGACAATCCCTCATCAAGACTCTCTTTCCATGTTATTTAGGGGCCCTCAAGTTGACGAAACTAACTAGTGCATATACAGAGGGCACCAAATCTGACTGTGTCTGTCAGTCATTCCAAGACTGCTCAGCTGTTCATTCAGTGTCTATTTGATGCACACTCAAATTTGCCGTTAGCACTTCTAGTGATATTTTCATCCGTGATTACCGTTATCTATGTTTTGAACAATGTTACCTATGCCTTCCAAGACAAAGAGACAGTTTAGAAAATTGAAGATGTTTCTCTATAAAACAAGTATCTGCTCATCAATGTGTCTTAGTTTAAGACAAAGAGACAGTTTAGAAAATTGAAGATGTTTCTCTATAAAACAAATATCTGCTCATCAATGCATTTTAGTTTTTACCACACAGACCACTTTCTGTCATCAGTATTAAATTTAAATGGAACTTTTTAAAACTCGATTTTATGTTCAATTTTATTTTAGTCAGCCTTAAACATGATATAAAAAAATCACAAGCCAATTTTCCTTTTGAATTAAAATTCAAAAATTCTGAATGAAATGTCAGAACATTGAAATCTAACCTGTAGAATAAAATTGAAATCTTTCCAGAGAAAGTTAATTATACTTTAGAAGAACTATATAATTCAGCTTGCAAAGAAACAAATACAGAAATGTTACCTAATAGATGAACAAAAGCCTTCATTAAACACTAGATTTTATATATATATAATAAAAAAAGAAAGAAAAACACTTAGTAGAGATTGAGGGGTGGAGGGAAATTACATTAATTTAATAGGCAGTAACTAATAAGATGATATTTAGCCAAGAAATGGTTAAAAAGTGTTGGCTTTCATGTTGGTTATTAAGAATACTAAGGGAAAGGAGGGATAAAGAATACTAAGGAGAATTAAAAAAACAACAAAGTCATTATTTTATTTTTAACCTAAAAACACTTACATAATGTATAGAAATATATGCGTGTGAACACACCAATAATAAAAACGAAGTCACATCGCTTGGGGTAAGAGTGCTCCCCGCAAGAGCAGATGTCTAACAAAACCCATGGTGCCAGGCATCCAGAACCTTCCTCTGACCTAGCAGTCAGGGGAGCGTGGGAGAATCCCAGAACAATGTGGGCCAATCAGAACTTTAACGTAAGCTCTTATTTCTTAAGACACCATACACTTCAGACTTAGGCCAGGAAGGAATCAATCTGGAATCTGCCTTAGGACTAGCTCTCAAAACATCCTTTGCTACCAGAGGAGAATGCCAATTAAAAACCCTACTCAGCTGTAAAGTGACAAATCACAACAGTGACCAGCAGGATAAGATACACCTAGGGATACAATAGTGGCACTTATCTTGGGCGTAACACGTAGCATCAGTGTCCACTCAGTAGATGAGAATTCTTGCCTGATAGTGTTAGCCTAGTCAACTACTGTGGCTGATGGAATCATGAATGCCCATGGAGAAGCCCCTACTGGCACTTTCCTAAGTCAATGTAATTCCCAACAGCATTCTAAAAACTTACCCTTGTACCCACGGGTTAGTGTGTAGCTCTTTAAGAACTTTCCTTTTGCAGTGGAGAGACACTATCACAAAAATCCTCAGCTGGTCAAAACTATGAGAATACCTTACTGTTCACTGCCCAGCTCATACATCTACAACAGAACCTCTACACCTAAGGCTCAGGGTTCATCTCAGAAAAGGATACAGAGGACCAAAACATCTGTTTTGTGACGGCGTTTTCTGTATTCGACAGGGATACGCCCCTGTGAAACCTCAGCAATATGGCTGCCTAAACAAGCCTTGTATACCAACAATGCTAGTGGACATACCAGCAAGAGAGGAGCAAATCTCGTAAGACCTCACCCCAGATGAAGAGATACAGGCAATTGAGGGCTGCTGAGAAAAGGAAAATCAGTCTTGTCCAGAAATGAACCTTCTGACAGTTTATCCAATCCCAAGAAGTCATTCCTAAACACACAGGTATGAGCAACACTAAATGGACTCAACAAGTCATGTGTGTATGTGTTCATTTTTTTTCAGTCAATTCTAAACATGATATGAAAAATATATGTATACATACAACCTACTGAGTTCATTGATGTGTGTGTGTGTTTATATGTGTATGTTTAAAGAAATCATGAAGTTGAGAGGGAATGGGAAGAAGAAGAGAGGAAGGGAGTTGGATAGGGTACTTTGTGGAGGGGAAATGAAATATATGAAATTCTAAACAAACAATAAAATAAATGTTAAAAAACCCTCCCAGTTAAAGAAAAAGAAAGAGAGAGAGAGAGAGGGAGGGAGGGAGGGAGAAAAGAAAGGAAATACAGTTCCTCCTGTGCTAATGCTTTGTGATGTTAACACTTGAGCTGAACTCAAGCAGCAGGAGAAAAATAAAGAAAAGGTGGTAGTGGTGTGTGTGTGTGTGTGTGTGTGTGGTGCTCCAGGGCATACTCTTTTGTTTTGTTTGCTTTTTGAGACAGAATGTCTCTGTGTGACAGCCCTAACTGTCCTGGAGTTCACTCTGTAGCCAAGTTAGGCCTCAAACTCAAAAGATCTGCCTGCCTCTGCCTCCCAAGTGCTGGGATTAAAGGCATGGGCCACCCCCATTTGACACAGCAGAACTCTTAAAAGTAAGAACTTTGAACAAGACCACCTAGGCTCAAGTTACTTCCCTTCTTGATCGTTCCGGAAATCTATTCACAACATCACAAGAAAGTCAGGAAATCAAATGGAGATAATTAGAAAAATTTTCACCAATAGTTCCAGTTGTGGACACCTGGCTTCAACTTCCACATGTAGGAATGAATGGCCATGAAGACATGTTCAGCCTTTATCCCAAACCATGGCACAGAACCCACGGGAGAACTACTGCAGAGCTGTGGGAAAAAACATGAATAACTCTTCATTCCTCCCTCCCCCGTATATTTCAGGTGATTAATAAGAAAACAATAGCTACCTAGAGCAAGCCTCACACCCATTCCACTTGAAATCCCTGTGACTGATCCTTGTAAGTTACTTCTGAAATGAGAAGTACTTCTAAAGAAGAGCAAAATAATAAAGTTTCCTTTTCAGATGGTGACATGTAGGATGTAGGTGTAGGAATTAAAGCAGAGGATCTTGCTGTAGGGAAGGACAAACAGAAAAATGGCACCAACAGAAAAGGAAAACAAAAACAAACCAACTCACACTGAAAACTAGCAGTAGGTAATAAGAGAGTTTTGCTTTTGTTGTTTCTTTTTTTTTCTAGAGGAAAACATAAGGCTCACATATGTAAGCAAATTCCATTTGTAGCATTTGGTATTGAAAATAGAAAGAGAAAAATTAAATATCTAGTGCCCACGGTAGAAAACTGTTATCCAATGGTGCACAATTTAGAAAATTCACAAATGGCATCAATGAAAACTTTAACCCAAAGCTTTACAGTGGTTCATTGTGAATTATTAAAATTAGCTGATCATTCACTTTTTGTCTTTAAACTTAATATACTTTACCTAGTGTGTGTTTTGTGGCATAATGGTTATACTTAAATTTTGGACGTATATAATTATTGTAATGTTTTAAATCTAGAAGCAATAACTTCCTAACACACAAAGATGGACATAATATCTTGTCTGTGTGGCTAAAATACAGTGCATCATGGTTATAATACAATAATGACAGCATTGTTGTGTAATAACATGCTCAAACACAAACTAAGGTTATATCAGAGAGAAGTCACGTGTCCCATGGATATTGACCTTTCCAGTGGGTCCATTCTCTCATGTGTAAGCAGATTTACCACCATCTCCATAGGAAGGAAGAGTTAGCTGTGACTTTGTCCTTTGTCGTCCCCCAAGTGAATCTCCCTAAGAATATCCCAGCGAGCAGTTCCAGGACACATAAACACGAAACCAGTTCTAGTTACAGAAAATGTGCAGGTCATAGAGGACTTCTCTACTGAACTCTATCACCATCTATATCTACTCTGAATAATTGATCCCACTTTGTTTTTTTCCCTTTGCCAGAATTAGTTGGACAAATTCCTTAGTTTTTAATTTTATTTAATCTGTGGAGGCAAAGCCAAAGAATCTCCCCTTTCCCAAAGATAAGCCTTTCCACTGCATAAGTGCCTTAACGCTCTTGATTGTCACACCACAGCACTTGAGACCATTTGACTCCAGTGAATTAGTGGAGCAAGACTGTCTGAAAGCAGTGACTCCTCTGTTTAAGCACTTAAATACACAGTGAATAACTGTGCGCCTTTTTTCCCTTCACTGATCTGCTGTGTCCTGAAGCAGAGTATTATTACAGATAATCTACAATGAATGAAAGACAAAGCATTCTGCACTCCAAATATGTACTTGTTTGCCAAGTTTCCCGAACCTGTGATTTTTCAAAATAAAAGATACAAATATTTATTTGAAAAATGATATAATTAAGAGAGGCTCACTACAGGGCAGAGCCCATACCACGCTGCACAACCCATCCACAGAACCAATGAACAGTTTCTGCAGACAGACACCTATTGTCAATAAGATTAGTTGAGCTCAGAATAGTGCCAGGAAACCTCTTTCATGCTTCAACAGAAAGTAATTTGTTTCAAGTAATGATGACTAGTTATATATAATTATCTGATTATTGCAAAAAAAAAAAAAAAAAAAAAAAAAAAACCTCGCCCAAACAACTTTAGTATGCTATGTTATAAGGTTTCATTTCCTTCTTGAATTATTTAATGTTTATGTAGTCCTGAAACAAACTGAACAATTCAAAACCAATTAAAAATTTTGCCCAAATCACTCCTAACTTGTAAATCAGCACAACATGGTAGGTACATATTAAGTTGGATTCTTTTTCCTTTTTTCTTTTAGAGAGCAGTAACAGTAGTGTCTTCAAAAATAATGAGGTTTTTCCAGAGGAAAATAGTTTATAAATCATCAGCCAATGAAAATGATTCATGAAATTATATCAATTTTAATATAAAACAGCATAATTCTTATCTCTTGTGTAGGTAGACTTTTAAGATGTATGAGAAAGTGAATTGCTTATACCATGTAAATGAAAATAATCATTCAGTGTCTAATACAGTCTTGCAAATAAGGAAAAATATTTAGATTCGTACACAAAGAAATTTCAGTCATTGTTATTCTTCTGATTTACTTGGAAACACAATGAATTAAACTAATATTATTTTCTATTCAACTGGCATAAATTAACTCTGCTTCTGGGAGCAATTCATTTTGAATACTTGCCCAGTGAGTTAAAATGCTGGAGGTTTTATTTCCTCCCAGGTGAGGTCACAGCTCCTTAATTAATCTTTCTAATTATAAGAAAAAGATAAGAAAAGTATCAACTATTTTATGATATAAATTGAAGTTAAGTGTGTACGTGATTTTGAGCTGAAAACATTTTCTTGCATTGACATTATCAGTGGTTGAAAGTATTAAGAATGCTTCAACTAGAAGTAATGTAAGCTATTACTCATATGACTTGGGTGTAGAGAGGCATGCTTGTCTCCTGGAATTAGGAATTTGGAGAAAGGAAGGCAGTGGGTGTCCATTGCATGAGTCAGCCTTGGTGGAGTGAATCCTATCAGATTTATTCCTGCCTTTCTCCTCAAGACTCCAAAAATCACCCATCTCTTGGTATTGCACATGTATCAAGGCAGAGAAGAAGGGAGGAGATTGAGATGCCAGCCTTGCCCAATGTTTATCAGAGCAGTAAAACCTTTTGCTAACTCTCAGCATTACAGCAAAATGTCTTTTCACCTTGTCAGAAAGGTATCCTGGGAGCTCTAGCATATTACCCTAAATGTTCCAGCCTTTTCTGGTCTCAGAAGCTAAGCAGGGATGGATCTAGTCAGAACTTGTATGGGAGGAAATGTGTTGCATGGTCATTGCTGAATGGTGGATTTTTGTTCTTATTTTTTACTTCATCAAGTATATAGCACAAATATGTTGAAAGTATTTCCTTTGGAAATGAGCAAAAGAGAAAAAGACCAGATTATTCAAATGACATTATTTTTTTTTAGCTGACATCATCTACCATTCTGCTTAAAGGGAATTATTCAGGGAATCAACTTTTACCCATATCTAAAAAGTGAAAATTATACTGTCTGTGTCTTAGAACTGCTTGAAGGTTAAATGAGATGATTTACACAAACTTGCTCTGTAAGCTGTTGAGAACTAAATGTGGTTTAGATTCTCAATGTTTCAGGAACACAGCTTCAAAGAACTTCTTTTTTTTTTAGGTCGCACCAACTTAACCTTCCCTACTTATCCAGCAGATCTGTAGATACAGGTATACTTAATTTTTGACCTAGAGAAATCTTAAGATACTCAGAATAAGTGTGTGTGTGTGTGGGGGGGGGGCAGTTACAAGCACAAAAGCAATCAGAAATAACCTGCTGTAAAAAAAAAAATGATAAAGATGATTTAATGTAATTTGTACTGAGAATCCTAAACAAAAAAACCTATAAAATGATTCAGAAAAATCCTGCAAGGTAAATATAGACAAATGCCATTCAATGAAAGAAAATACTGATTAAATAGATGAAAAAATATTATAGTCTTAGGAAAAGATGGGTACAAATGTAGCTTGATTAAAAGAGTAATAATTCAAGTAGATTTTTAAAGGTATTTTGTTATTGTTATCAAGGCTGAGAATAAACAAATAGGCTATCACAAAGAAACATGAGGTTAGCCTCAGGTACCCAACAGTCAACTCCAGTGAACTGCAGAAAAATGTATGCAAAGCTGCATGGTAGAGGGGTGGACCCAGATGCCAAAGTAAAAAGTGTAATACATAAAGATCCAGCAAATACATTTGTAAGGGCATTTTAGCCCTGTCTACCCGTGGAAGAGGGAATGGAAAGATGTAAGAGCCAGAGGTTGGAAGGATTGCTCTGCAAAAGCGACTTCTGGACAGGACAGGACCATTGCACTTAGAAGCTCATTGCTGCTGCTGTTACCCTGCCCAAGACAAGCCAGTTGACATTCCACCATGGATGGGAGGAGACTCATGAGGCCCCACACCTGGCTGAGAACAATTGCCAGTTGATGGCCGCTAGAAAGAAAGTCAGTTTTCTTCAGAGATAATTGCCCTTGGCAGGAGAACCGTGAAGAGTGAAGAATTGCATAAGGGCAGCACTAACTGGACCAAGTACTAGAAGGAAAGAAAAAAAAAGAAAATAGAAAAAAAAAAACAAACAAGAAGTTGTGCTGTGGGATGGTCTGTATGTGCTCTGATTAGTCACTAAATAAAACACTGATTGGCCAGTGGCCATGCAGGAAGTATAGGTGGGACTAACAGAGAGGAGAATTGAGAGAACAGAAGGAGTCAGGGAGACACTGCCAGCATCCGCCATGACAAGCAGCATGTGAAGACACCGGTAAGCCACCACCCACGTGGCAAGGTATAGATTTATGGAAATGGGATAATTTAAGATATAAGAACAGTTAGCAAGAAGCCTGCCATGACTTACAGTTTGTAAGCAATATAAGTCTCTGTGTTTACTTGGTTGGGTCTGAGCCGCTGTGGGACTGGTGAGTGACAAAGATTTGTCCTGACTGTGGGCAAGGCAGGAAAACTCCAGTTACAAAGTTGGGCTGTTTAAAAAACAAAATAAAAAGCCATTGTGAGGGAGATACTGCAGGGTGGGATGTCCTGGGAGCAGTTGGAGGGGGAGGGAAATATGATCAAGTACATTGTACACACACATAAAATATTCAAGGAATAAATGAAAATATATTTGAAGTAAATGAATAAATATAAGTAAATAACATGCAACAAGAGAAAAGTTAAATCAAAAAGCCCTAAGTGGGTACTGTTTAGGTGATTTTTACCTACAAGAAAGATTTACATGCTATCAGAGACTCAATGTTGAAGACTGAGTTTAACTTTTTACACTTTGATGAAATAAAAATAATACAAGTGGCACAATTTTGTATTTTTCTAAGGGAAAGACAAGCAATTATAATTTTGGAGACATAACTCTAAGAACATAATTTATAACCTTGCGTTTTGATAATATTTTATTTCTAAGCTTGAAAATTTTTTAATAATGGTTAAAATGTAAACATTCTTTATAGTTCAGAAAATTCATGTTTTGTTTTAATTTTAAATTTAGCAAATGCTTGTTTATTAAGTTTAAGGCAACTAACTCCTCCTCCCCTAAAATAACAGGCATACACGCTTGGGAAGATGCGGTGATATATTGTGTACCTCAATAAAACTTACCTAGGGATCAGAGGACAGAACCAGCCACTAAATTAGACATAGAGGTCAGGCAGTGGTGGCACACACCTTTAATCCTATCACTTGGGAGGCAGAGATCCTTTTGGATCTCTGTGAGTTCAAGGCCACCCTGGGCTACATGAGAGAAACAGAACCAGGCAGTGGTGACACACGCCTTTAATCCCAGGAAGTAATATGGCAGGACGCAGAAAAGTATATAAGGCATGAGGAAAGAAGGACTCGCTCTCTTGAGGCTGAGGATTTTGTAGAGGCAAGCTAGTGGCTGTCTGTTTGCTTCTGTGATCTTTCAGCTTTCACCCCAATATTTGACTCTGGCTTTTTTATTATAAGACCTTTTAAGATTCCTATTACAGGATGATGCTCAATGGTAGAGTGATTAGCTAGAAGTGCAAGATCCTGGTTTCATCACTGCAAAACAGTAAAGAAAATAAAAAAGTTTATAAATATGTTGTAGCTGATGGCAAAGAACAATAAAGATGACAAATGGAAACAAAATTGTGAATAATTAGCTGACTTTAAGTAGAAAGAGTGCCTGGAAATATACCAGTCAGGCCTAACATAATCACACGAGTCCTTTAAAATGGAAGCAGGACAGAAAGTTAGAATGATACAATCTGAGAAATTCTCAATTTGGTCTTTTGTCTTTGAAAGCGAGAAAGTTTTCCAGAAACCAAGGGTGTGATGTGGCAGCCCTCAAACTTGGAAAAGTCAGGAAGTGGATTGTCTACCAGTGTCTCTAGAAAGCACTTTACACCTTTATTTTAGCCTTGTAAGATTTATTACCTGCAGGACTGTAGGATAATAAATTTGCATTTTATTAAGCCACTGAGTTTGGTAATTTGTTCTAATAGTAATGTGAAGCTAATACGTATTTGAATCTGTTTCTAAACAAATGAGAAAATAAGATTCAAGCTAAGGGCAGCTATTTTGGAGTGGCTGAATTTAGACCAATTTAAATATGATTTTGACACTTTCCTCCATGACTCAAAAAGATATTAATATATTTTTCAATTGCAAAGTCACATATAAACTTAATATGTACCTCTTTGAGATATTAATGAAAACAGACCTGATTTGCTTTATTTATTATAGTGTTCTAATATATTTTAATGTAGCATAAACCAGTCAACTCAAATTCATTGTATATATCCTCTAAATAATGATTTTAAGAAATTTATTTCTATTGTCTAATATCTAATACTGTGAAGCTAATAAGCATTTTAATCTTTTATGATTATTTACAGAGTGAACTATGTATGGCAGCAATTATCAAAGAGCTAGATACATTGCAAGGTTTATTAGAAAAGCCATATTCTATGAGGAGAGCACAAGTGTGTGTGTGCGTGTGTGTGTTTGTGTTGAAATAAAGCAATTGACTCAAGTTGGAACATTCTATATTGAAGAAGGCACATTAAAGATTAGAAAATCAACATCTCACAAGTCTCATAAATTCCCTGAAACTTACAAGATTCACAACACTTTGCCCTTACCAAGGTTTTATGAGCAGTAAGAGCTTCTGCGGAAGACTCTCCAGCCAGTCAAGTGCCAGGGTTCCATATTTTGTGAGTCATAGCCTGCTGACTGGGTGGACTATTAGTGAAATAGCTTTGAGTCACCCATGCTTCTGCAAGTAATCCCTCACCTATACTCCTGTAAATAACTCCAATAAAATTCATTGATTCATCAAGTTAGACTTTTATGATATTATTACTTTGGCCTCTCATTACTTCCCCATCAGAGATGAGTAGACCTTTTTTCATATCTCCCCAGGAAAAGAGTCACACAAGTGTATGTG
>NC_051071.1:9253647-9268647 GCF_004664715.2 Peromyscus leucopus | reverse complement strand
AAAAAGGAGCTTCCGTTTTTCATTATCCTTTTGTCATCCATGGTGTACAGCGGCTGATGGAGAACCCTGGGGATCTAAGAGACAGTACTTTGTATCCTAGATGCCCCACTCTGTTTTTCTGTTGCTGTGATAAAACTCTGACCAAAAGCAACTTGGGGAAGGGAAGAATTTATTTGGCTCTTCAATTACCTCCATCATTGAGGACAGTCAAGGCAGGAACTCAAAACAGGAACCTAGAGGCAGAAACCAAAACAGAATCTGTAAGAACACTGTTACTGGTTTGTTCTCTGTGGTTTGACCTGTTTGCTTTCTTACACAACCATGCACTACATGTTCAGAAGTAATACTACCCATAGTAGGCTGGGTCCTTCCACATAAATCTTAATCAACTAAATGCCCCAGAGACATGCCATAAGCCAATCTGATGGGTTCTCTCCTCAATTAAGGTTCCCTCTTCCCAGATGACTCTAGTTTATGTAAAGTTGACAAAAATTAATCAGTACCCTAGAAGAGGCCAAGGTATCATCTACCAACCTGGTACAACAGGCTGAGAATAGGATGCATCTGATGTGTATATATAACTGCCTGCCCGATGACCAGCACCCTTAGTACACATATAAGAACTTGTACTAAGTGCCTTATATCTGTTATCATTTTAGACTTGGAGCAAGCAAACATGCTAGCATATAATGAATGTAAAGATGTGCACTGAAGTGAAATAGTTCAAGTTCAAAATAAACTAGTCAATGCATTTTGCTCCCAGAAAAAAAAAAAAAGTGTGCATAAAGAATGGGCCCATGTAAAAATGGCTAATCATTTACCTAAACAGTTTCATTACTTTGCTTTTGATCACAGAACAAAGATTCCATAGACTAGTGTTTGGTGTTGATGGTCAATGGTGCTGCTAATTCGATTTATCACCCCAAATATGCACAGGCAGACTGTATGTATACATAAAATTATACACACATGCAATATTATTATTTATTACCACTATTAGGAAATTACAGCTATTTTCTTCCATATCTCAAAACAGTTTAAGAGCATTTTAAAAACAAGATTCAAGTGAGGAAATGTTCAAGCTTGAGAAGTTGAGTTCAGACCCTCAGCACCTATGATAAAAGCTGTGACACAAACCTGTAATCCCAGTGCTGGAGAGGGAGGAACAGGGGCATCCTTGAAGTTTGCTGGGTGACCAAATTGGTGAGTTTCAGGCTCATGAGAGACTCTGCCTCAAAACAGCAGGGTATGAAATGAAAGAATAATAAAGGAAGACACCCAGTAACAACCTCTGGTAGAGATGGGTCAGACAGATGGATTAACTAGAGTTAGAATTTACTCACCCTTTCTCTTCCCACTTTATCTGTTGGTGTTTTTTTCTTTTCTTTTCTTTTTTTCCTTTTCTTTTCTTTTCTTTTCTTTTCTTTTTCTTTTTGACTTTTTGTTACTTTTTTGGCTTTCTGAGACATTGTCTCACTTTGTAGCTGAGGCTGGGCTAGAATTCACAGTCCTCCTGCTTCCTCCCCACAAGTGCTGGGATTGCTGCTGGGTACCACCGCCGTCCATGTCACCTGTCTCCCTCCTTCTCCTTTCCCCCTTTCCTTTACTTCACATTCTTTGTATTAAGTTTGGAGTTGGAATTTGAACCAAAAATGTATTCAGGCTTTGCTTCATTTTTGCCACAACAGAAATTTTCTATACCTAAAATAATTTTTAAATAACCATTTTAAGTTGATGGGAAATTAGCATTAATTAATTAAATGTATTCTGTCCTACGTAAACTGCCTGTGCATATTACATTCACCACACAAAACCCTTTTCTTCTTTGGAAAACTAAATTAGATGTTTTGAAAAAGGTCTTTCACCATGGTTAAACTGCATTCATTCAGGGAAGCAAACCAAAGTTCTTCAGTGCAATCAGATATGTTTTTGTTTTCCATCAAGTCCATGCTGACTCCCGAGGTGCTAGTAAATTCTGAGTAAGACTCAGAAATTAGGGGACTAAATAAGAGCAAAGAGTGACTCTTTTGCTATTGGTTAACAAGAATCAATAATTTGAAAATAATTTAATGAACTCTGTTATTTTCATAATTTCACCAAGAACACTACTACAGACTGATCCTTTGTGCTGATATTTCTTTGATTTTTAAAAAAAAATTCAAGTTTTCTTGTTCTCACCCTCTAAGTCATCTGTAGCAGAACTCCATTACATTTTTACCTAATTCAAACACAGACAGAATATAGTCTTTCTGCGATGACTGCCACTTGTAAACAATAGCAAAGTATATTGAAATTTGTTCTCTAACTCCTGCTATATCCAGAGCATTGCTTCTACATTCAAATGAAACCAGTTATCTCTCTCCACAGAGTCAAGTCCGTGCTACACTTCTTTCCTTCTTTGTGACACATGCTGTTTGTTTATGAACCTAGTGCCCATGCTTCATGTTTTCACATTTATTCTCATTGTGAGAGTTGTTCTAGTATTTGCTATGTCAACTCACTGTCTAATCATTTCTAAGACTGTTTGAACTTTTTACTTTACACTCACTTTTCTTCCCTCTGTCCAGTTCATACACAATTGCTACTCATGTCTTCAAATATGCATGCAGATCTGATTGATTTTGGGCTGCTACATTGCAACATTAAAGATTTTGTGCCTCAAAAAATTTCTGGTACCATGAAAGTCACTGAAGCATGGTAGCACAGCCTCTGCCACCCATTGCTGTTTGTTACCTAGTTTGTTAGAAAGGAATAGGTAATTTGCAATGTTTGCAAAGCTTCTGTCTAAACCTGCCAAGTAAGATGTCATTTGTACTCTTTCCACCTATACAGAGGCAGGGCAAAGAGGCTGAGTGAGGTTAGCTGTTTAACTAATTGAACTGGCCTTAAGTTTACTATTTTTTCCTATGGATTCAGTTGTTCAAGTTCAAGCTTTCTCTGATACAATTGATCTATATAAGCATTCAAAGTCATAGGTGCAATCCCGACAGAAATAAAAATGTATACAATTCTGTTAAACAGCATTAAAAATAATAGAAAAGTTAAGCACCAAAAATATATATGTCACTTCATTCATGGGTAGCTTTGTTTTAATAGCATGTCTGTGTAGTGGTAAATACCTGGGGCCTTCCTGGCATCATATTCTTTCAAAACTTTACCTGATCTGTTTTTCCAGCTCATATCAACATATGAACAGCTCCCTGAATTGTTTGTAATTGCCTTCCTTTTCTGAGTAATAGATAAATTCTTTTTTTATTCCCTCAATCTACCAATCAGGATTAATTTGCCTTGGTTTGCTCCAATGCTACAGCTGCCTATTGGGAAAGAATTCTTCAGTACAGACTATTTCATAAGTGGTGTTATAATTGTCCTTCTTCCTCTTCATGCATCTGGCTTTCTCTCCTCTGTCGAATGCTTTCTGACAAGCTCTGAGTTACATTAGGAACCAGGCCTATCCTATCCATCATAGGCTAGTGAGCTAGTATACCAGTGATTTTTACTCTGAGTAGCTAAGAAAGAAAGGCAGATTTTTGGCTCACTTGTGGTCATCTGGCCTAGAACTTCCTCCCTCCTCACTGTATTTCAGAGGAACTGTGAGATGCCCCAAGAGCAGAAGGCAAAGTCTGGCTGAACCCATTTAATAATCTTCCAAACAGCTTGAGATGCCTTTAATAATAATAATAATAATAATAATAATAATAATAATAATAATAATACATGCAGGTGTTAGACAGGATTTTCTAGACCCACAAAGCAAGTGACTCTTAAAGGTTTCACATTGTCTTCAAGTCCTATACAATGTATTTAATGTTGGAATCCTCCTCCCTCCAAAAAAAAAAGCAAAAGTGCAAAAGATCAGAACTTAAAGTAAAACTCCATTTTCATATTGTTCCACAACTGCAGTCTTCCCAGACTCCGTTGAAACCTGCCAGCAATAAACTTGGGCAGCTTTCTAATTCTGTCAGCTAGACCTCATTTCCAAATATGAAAAAGACCCAGGAAGCTTGTCCTCTTTGAAGGTCTCGGCTTCCCCAGTCATGAAAATGTCCTTCTCCTTATTGTTAGTAGATTTGTGCTTTGCCCCGTTCCACATCCAGAGAACCATTTCCTAGTCAAGCTACACGTGAGGCATAATACTGTGAACATATTTATGGGAAAGTGTGGTGTTTTCTTTCTTTTCCTCCCCCTGGAAGACATGTAGAAGAGAACTGTGGTCGTTACTCATTTTTATTCCTCTTGCTTACATCCAAAGACTTTCCAAACTAGTCTAGTTGAGGCATCCATGTTCTCACAGGATTGCTGCTCACTCCGTCTGTGTCCTAGTCAATTCCTCCTTTATCCCGGCACTGGCGCATTGACACTGACACATTGATGTTCTCCTTGTGAGAATTAGCCTATCACATTCATTCACATCCACTTAATTGCTGCTGCTATTGTTTAGTCCGTTAACCTCCAGCTAGGGTGCAATTCACGTGAACACTGGGGAAGCACAACCATTCGATTAGTTCTGCAAAGCAGATTAAAATCTTCTGCCTAATTGGAGACTGTCCACACTGCTGCCTGCCTTCTAGCTCTGGTATGAACATGCTGTGCATCTTCAAACAAGGGTTCTCGGTTGGAATATGGCAGCTCTGACCTGAATGGATGGTGGTTTGTGAGTATGCCTCTCGGCAGGGCAGCACTGTGTTAGGGACAGTCCTGGCAATTATCACAAGCCTGGTCTCTGCCAATTAGTAACTTGACTCATTCATTCTTGTATACACACAACTGGAGAACCCATAGCTTGGTGTGATAATATTATATCATTAGTTTGCCAAACTCATAAGAATTTCATTTTAGAATGCAGTCACTTAGGAAAATCCTTATGAAGCAGTTGTATAGTTTGGGGAAAGGTAATGAGAATCAAGAATACGGCTTATAAATAAATCTCACTTGATTCAAAGCATAAGGACCTGTTGGACATGACTAACATGACAGCCAGGCTGCTTTGGTGACTAAGTTGTTGTATGGTGGTAATGAGGGAAGTCTTAACATTTTCTTGGCAATATATCTTTGCTTTGTTTCTGCTGAAATGAGGTTCTTTAAGATGCATGGATTTTGGTTTTTCAAAATGGGTTTTTTCTACAAACCAGGCTGGCCTTAGGGACCCTCCTGCCTCTGGCCCCTGAGTGCTGATACTAAAGGTACATACCACCAAGCTTGGTTGAAGTGCTTGAAGATGATGAATTATGCTTTATCTAAAATATGAGAAGCTTAGATCCCTACCCTAGAATTCAAGAATTGGAAGTAGGTCAGATTTCTTCATTTTATCTAAAATACTTGTCTCAATTTACATTCAACCCATCTCTCTGGCACATTTTCTGACTTTCCTAAAACTTATCTAACAGATAACACTCAAAAGTACTTGAGCTTTTATAGCCTAGCAACCTTATGATGCTACTCTGGCTAATGCAGGCCTGGGAGTGTTCTTACAGATATGATGGTCACATATAAGAAGTGCTTGGATTGACCTTTGGAACCAATCTGAGATGCAATCTAAAAGCATACTACATAGTGAACATCAATCACATCATTTAATTGTCTCAGCAGAAAGCATGTTTTACATCTCTTTATAGATTTACTGGGGCTCAGAAGGGTTCAGTGACCCATATGAGGTAACATAGTCATATGTAACAAGTCATTGAATTGAAATCCAATTCTAAATGCCTGAAAGACTATATCATTCCTCCTACCCCTAAAGAAGAGAGAAATCATGAATTGCATCTTCAAGAAGGAGTAAATGTTCACAAGATGGACAAGACGGGAGTCGATGTTTGCATCAGTTGGTGACTGTGAGTCTAACATCAAAGCAGCAAGAGCACAGGAACATTGATGGAGGGATGAAAGACGCTGTGTTAAAGCTTGTTAAAATGACAAGAAGTCTCAGAGCGACAAATACAAAGAGCTGGGACATTTCCATCAGCTTGTGACTAGGACCAGGGACACACTGAGGCTAACTTGAGAGCCAACAATTATGGAATTTAGAGCCATATTGGTGAGTCTCCTCTGAACATGCCAAGCAAGGAGAATATCACAATCTCCTTGTATCCTCTACAGAGGCTGAAGAAGTGGTAATTACACACAAGCCCATAAGGGAAGCCTGTTAGGGACCAAAGTCTTTGACTAGTTTATCAATGCCTCACCCTCTCCTCCCTGATCTGCCTTCCCATCTTACATAGAAAAAGGGGAACAAGAGAGAGAAGGACAAAACAACTTGAAACAAAGACACAAAATTATAATTATCCCTCACATTGGAAGAGCCCAAGGGGAAGAACAGAACTGGCGGTTCCATTTTATGTAAAAATATTTTCATTAGTAATCAAGGCAGAAACTATTTCCTAACACAGCTTCTATATCTACAACTTTATTAGCATATTATAATAACTACAAGAGGCATGGGCTTCATTTCAGAATCTTTGGGCTTCTTGGAGTTGGCTGCTACAGAAAAGACAGAGACAGAAGAGAAAAAAAAAATGAAGTCCCAGCCCTTGTCCCATCTCCTCACATGTCTGTACTTACAGGGGCCCTCACATGAGAACACATTCACAGCATCTTCATATCTCCATAGTCTGGCACCTCAGGGATCCGGGTACAGATGCCATTGGTAAGGATTATGGCAAGAGAACTAGCCCAGGAAAGGGAAGCTTACAGACCCTGCCTGTTATTTACTGTTCTCATTGCTCTGACAAAGTGCCTGGGATTGACATCTTAATGAAGGAGGAGTTCTTTTTTTGCCTTATGCTTTCAGAGGGTTTTCTCCAGGATTGTTCATCCCTGTTTGGGCAGACTCTCACGGAAGAGGGAGTGTGTTGTTTCAGAGAAAGCCATTCACTTCATGGCATCAGGAAGGAGAGAGCGAAGGGGTTTTGGATCAGATTCACTTTTAAAGACCAGTCCATAACAACCTCCTTTCTCCAGATGGGCCACCTTCTGGAGTTTCCAGGGGCTCTCAAGGCAGTTCCAGCAGCTGGGGACTAAGTATTTCACACAGGAGCCCACAGTTGTCAATCCATATTCAAATCCTAATGCCCTGAAAGTAGGTCTAGCACCAGGACAGGGAACCCGAGGTCCTCATATAAAGTGTGACCTAGAAGTAGAGGTTCAGGATTCAGTTGCCAAAGTCCATTAGTCCTTTGGATCACTGACCCTTTAAAAAGGAATAATTGGGGCAAGAAAAGTAAAACTAATGGCCCAGCAAAGCACACTTCTTAAGGCAGGGACCATTCTTCCCTGTATCTTAAAATAGTACTATACAAAATCCTGTATCAACATGCCCTGTTTAGGTGCCGGACTTCTGTCTTGGTGATTCAATAGTCCCATAGCATTTCGGAAGGCCACTATCATATCAGAACACATGGAAATCTGCACAGAGCAAGTCAGGTTTGCAATGCACAGTGAAGTCCTTAACAACAGAAGCATATATGTTAACCTTCTTAATTTGCAAACAGTTAAATGTCTTTCAAACTTGCGTGCAGCTCACAGTGTTTGCATGTATAACACATACATGAAGATTCAAACTGCCAGAAAACAAAGGAATAGTTTTGAAACCCACTAATTTATTCTACTACAAACATGTACATGCATGTGTATGTGCGTGCGCGCGCACACACACACACACACACACACACACACACACATACACACACACAAAACACATACACAGAGAGAGAGACAGGACAGAGATGTTCTTCAATATTTTCCTGATTAAACATTTAATTCAGCAGAAAATCTAACCCAGGACCCTGCCTCCGTCTACCTGTAGATACAGAGCTTGTTCAATCAGAAAAGTCCTGGTTGCTGCAGGGAGCTTTTCTGCGTGGTCTGGCTCTGGAACTACACTGGCTTCACACACAGTGATTCACCTCAGCCCTACTGAAGAGAACCCTTCCTCTGAAAGGATCATCTCCGTTGACCAAACTTAATGTTCTCTCCCCAGATGCCTTCCATGCAGCTTCTGTGTGTAAAGGTTGAAGAATATCAGTTTCCTAGTGACAGGATTGGAAACAAAAACAAAACCTAGACACTGCATTAAGAAAGCATGGGGAACCACATTCATTACCAGCCCAGACAATGGTATAATAGCTATTTTCTGCACCCCTTTTAGTCAAGATTTTATCACAATTTCTCATTGAGCTGCACCTAAAACTGCACCATTATTGATCAGCAGTGCTTCATGGAGAACTTATGATGTTCCAAACCTTGGCTCAGTTCACTTCATGAGCTCCCCTCTTACTATATGACCATCTTATAAAGCCTGAGCCTCATTGTTCCACTGTTCTTATCTTTACAAAGACACAAACATGAACATTCAGAAGCTGTGTGTCCAAATTCACATTGCTAAGTCACAGAATCTTGAGTCAAAACCAGACATCATGAGCACACGGCTCCTGCTTCTTGACAGTGCTTGTTTGCATGTGTGAAACATATTTCCAAAAGACACAAAAAGAAGGCAAATTTGTGTTTACCTTTTAATACAGCTGTAACCAAGGATGAATGAAAAGAATGAGTCAGTATCAACATGAGGTAAGGGGGACCATATTTAATTTCCTTCCCAAAACAATGGAAAACAAAAGCAGCACATGATTATATATGTATATATCCATATGATCACAGGCATACATATTAATTATATTACTACATCTATAGGTAAGAACTTAGTTTCAAGGCATTGGATATTAGGCAATAAAATAGAGTAATAACTGAATGAAAAGTAGCAAACAAACCACCTTGAGACTGTCCCACATTATTCTCTGGTCAGTGTACTTAGGCTACAGACTAGAAGGCAACCCATACCAAAGTATTTTCTACAGAGAAGGAAAATGCATTTCTATTCAAATACTTGACCATGTGTGCATATCAATGGTTGCATTTGTGATATTCCCAAACTGGAAACAATTCCTAGTACATAAATAAACCATAACATGCCCAAATGATGACAAGTCCTCAGTAATCAAAATGAAGCAGTTATTGATTTGTGCAACAGATAAATGAATCACAGATAACTCTCCCTAGTAGAAGAAACTGAACAACAACGAAAGAGGCAAGCTATATGGTCCTTTTATGTAAAATTTCTAAAACTGCAAATGAATACGAAATTACAAAGCAGAGCAGCGGGAACCTGGACAGGAATGAAGGACTGTGCAGGAAACTTTGGGGTGATGGGTATGTTCATTGGCTTATCTGTGGTGATGGCTCCATATGAACCCTCATATGCCAGAACTCATCAAACTGTACATTTTAAATATGTGCAATTTATATCATGTCAGTTTTGCTGAAATTAAGACGTTTTCAAAAATAGAATACTTTAATTAATAAGATGAAAGTTTCTATATTTTCTGTTTTATAACCATAGTGTATAAAATGTGTAAGAGCAGGGATATACTTTACCTTATTCAGATATGATTTCTAATGCCCCAAATTGGGTGCCACAATTGCTACTTCTGAATAACAAATCTCCTCAAATGTAGGTGCATAAAGTGTCCATGTGCTATGTCGTGGAGTCTCTGTACCCGTGATCAGGGCACAGTGGGTGATGTCCATCTACTTTGTGATATTCAGGGTCTGGACACACTGTAGCTCCTCTGCATCACTGGCCTCTGCGTGCTGTCAAGGTGGAGGGTAGCCAGACATCAGATGAATCAGTTCTAGGCTCCCAAGAGAGAGCCAGAAGAAAGCTGGGTCCCAAAAGCTTACATTCACTTCATCATTTCTGTTTGAAGATGGTAGAAAGATTTTCTCAGTTTGAAGGTGAAAGGATGCAAATCCACATATTGGTTGATCATTTTCAATGTATTTGTCAACACTGTAAGAAGAACACATGCACAGATATATGTCGTGGTAGAATCACATTTTTATTTATTTATTTAAATCAGGTCTTTCTATTTGGTAGTCTTGGCTATCCTGGAACTCACTATGTAGACCAGGCTATCCTAGAACTCACAGGGATTCTCCTGCCTCTGTCTCCCAAATGCTAGGATTAAAGGTGTGTACCACCATGTCCAGCTAATGTAGCCATATTTAAAATTATACTATGTCACACAGTGTCATCTAAATGAATATCATTTGTCAGGATTTTGCAGTTTCACAAACATTCATCCTACAAAGACTATACCCTTTTATATAATAGGGATCAAGGAAGAACACACTATCATACACCATAGCAGGTGTATAATTTAATATAATGAGTTTAATATGATGAATACAGGAGAAAATATGAATAAGGACAATTTGGCATATATGGCTGAAGTCTTGGAGAAGATGTTTTCTACTTTCAGGATCCACTGGAAGAAACCACAATTCCTACCATGGTCTGTAGTAGATCCTGCCCCACTGTGACCAGTCAGATGAGGATTTAGTGAGTAAGGAACAGCATCACACCAATCACTCAACAATGTGTATAGAACCCTGATGTATAACTAAATTCATGTGTATAGGGTGTATGTGTGCACATATGTGTGGGTGAGTGCACACAGGAAGGTGCTGGGTGCCCTTCTCAGTCACACCCAGCCTTACTTGGATGAGACCGTTTTCTCAACCATCTAGAGCTAGGCTGGTATCAGGTGAGCACAGTACTGGGTTACAGGTGCTCATGACATTCCTGGTTTTTTATATGGCTTCTGAGGATTCAAGCTCAGGACCTAGTGTGTCCAGCAAGGGCTCTTACCTTCTGAGCATTTTCTCTAGTCCCTAAATTCTATTTCAATATGGAATTTTAGAGCCAGGAGTAAACTCAGCAGTCCTTTAAATAGTTTGCTAAAGATTATAACCCTACTTATTGCATCTCTAAAAGTTCACATGATATTACAGATGCCTACTTTGGTATTCTATGTGTAGGAGATTGTGGAAGTTGGTTCAGTGGGAATACTTCATTGGAAAATATTTTGTGATACAAAATGAAAAGTGTGTTTACATACATCTTAAACCTAAAACATTGCCCTCATCTATTTATAAAGCACAGGCTCTGCTATTATTTTTATGCACTGGTAGATTTTGGCACTTCTGTGGTTTCCTTTGATATGTGATTTACTATATTGACTAATCTTGAAGAAAGAAATCTACAGTAAATAAACAGATTGATATTTGTCCAGCAAGAATACATGCTCTGAAGTCTTAGAACATGTGTTACAAAAACAGGAAAGAAAAGATGAGAAATTCAATTTTGTTCCTTACCAAAACTTCTAATTGGATCTTAGTCTCTCTCTCTCTCTCTCTCTCTTCTCTCTCTCTCTCTTCTCTCTCTCTCTCCTCTCTCTCTCTCTCTCTCTCTCTCTCTCTCTCTCTCTCTCTCTCTCATCTGTGAGTCTCTTGATAATAAATATGGCAAAGGGAGTTAAGTTCATGCTTCAGAGCTAGGAACATTTCCATCAAAGATGGGCTACTAATCATGAAGTAAAGAGGGGAAAAGCCATTTGCTTTTTTGTGGCTCTGCCTCTGCTGTGGTCCTGCCAGGCCTGCCTGAACATCAGCGGAGTTCAGTGGTAATTAAAGCAACAGTGTTGTGAGAAAAGTGTGAATTACTTTTACGGGGAGCCTTGGATGTTGCTCCTGACTGACAAAGCACAGCGGGGGGCTCTGCTGGTATTAAAGAGTGACAGTCGTGGGCCTCAGAAGGTGGCTTCCCAGCACAATGCAAAATTGTGACTTTTCACAAGTTGGTATCTCTGCCACCATCCGCGTTATCGGCTCAAATTTTAGATTTGTATTTTTCGCTTTGGCATGTCTATGAACAAGACTATGCCACATTCAGGAAATGTGGTCTGGTTGCTAGAATTATGCAGAGCTAAGCTGTATTCTCTGTCTTTCTTTTCCCTGGATTTTTTACTCTATTATGGAATTATTTCAGCTTGAAGGTTATTGAAAATGTAAGGAAAAAGCAATGAAGGGGTCACCTGCTTAAGCCTCATAGCAAGTTATTCTAATGCTGAGTGTCAAGGCTGTTTCTGTCATTTTTGTTTTGTAAAAATTAATGTGTGTGTGTGTGTGTGTGTGTGTGTGTGTGTGTGTGTGTGTGCGCGCGCACGCGGCATGGACCACATATGGAAGTCAGAGGATAACTTGCGAGGTTTGTTTTTCTCCTTCCACTATGTGGGTCTCGGGGCTTCAGATCAGGTCATTAGGCTTAGCAGCAAGTGCTTTCAGCAGAGGAGCCATCTCACCCGCCCTTTTCTATCATTTTTTTAAAGAGAAGTGAAGACGAGCACTCTGTTAACAATGTCCAATGGATGCAGCTTTGTGCTCTCAGGATACACAAGCGCCCGGGTAGGTGGACTCCTTGGATCCAGTCGGGAAACGGTCAGATGGTGCTCTGTGTGGCTCCCACACAGATGTGATACATGTTGATTCTGCTCCTTGTCTAACAAGAGGGAAAATGGCATTAGCAAAATCTAATAAACTACCTTCTGCAGATGTGAGGCAAGAAAAGAAAATAGCTCAATGGACTATTAATCACTTTTCCCTTCACAAGTGAGCATACACTATCAGGATGCCTGAGTCAGCTTCACAGAACAGGTGTGGTCTGTGGAAAGGTATCACCAGTGTAGATGCGGCAGCTGCATGTGCACAAAGGAGGGTCATGTGAACTCACAGGTATGTGAGTCAGGAATGGTTCTGTATTAAGATTAGAGAACAGAAGTTTAACTGCCAGGTAATATGCATTTTTTTTTTTTTTTTTTTGGTTAACACACTGTCCATAAATAAAAGGAGAAAAAGCGACCCCATCCAGTGTGACCAGTAGATTAGTGTGTAGATCCATGGGCTCAGCCAAGCCAAAGCCAAGTGACATCATGCATAACGGTGGCTATGAGGTTGGACAACAGAGTCCTGATGTCCACACACAAACTGTGCAGCTCTAATTTCTTCATGAGCAAAAGTGTTATAAAATTTACCCCATCTTTTTTTTTTTTTTTTAAGATCGGTAAATTAAAATGTAAAGGACATTTTAAGAAAATATCTTGCATTTAGGATGTAGTTGACAACTCTACCTTGTCATTGTCACCATTCAAACTAGGTGCTATGATGAAGCACACAATTCACAGAATCCCTTTGTGTTAGATGTACTGGCTGTGACTTGTTAAGCAGTAGGCTAATATTTTTAAGTAGAAGGATATGAAATGGCATTTAGGGGATGACATTGCAAAATGCCAAACAATAGATGGTTTCAATAGACAACCAATCATATAAACAGAACAACTGGGGTGCTCTAAATGACATTGTTTCACCCCACTAGTACAAAGTTTAATTAGTATATAAATAGCATACTCGTTTACAATTGACATAATGCCACCTTTTCTCATGCTGAGCTGTCAGGGCCCATGAAACTGTAAAATTTCCAACACTAAACAGTTGTTGTAAACTGATCCTTCCCAAAGTAAACCTAACTAAAACTGAAAAGACAAGAAACGTAGAAATTATTTAAAAATAAAAGGCCACTACTCAAGTCTGTTAGAGAAAAGGACCCAAACTGCTTTGGGAGAGAGATTTACCATGTTATGTCGGGCTGAGGGTACACTCTGTAAAAGAAAAAAAAATGCATGAACCACCAACCCCAGAGTGATGAAAAGCAAAATGGGTAAGGAAAAAAAAAAATACCCTCAATTGACACAGCTATTTTCATCACATCAAATCAGCCATCTGTTCTTGACACAGTTTATTATCATTAGGAAGACTTTCTCAGTTCAGACATGGTGATGAGGAAAGACGAAGAATTAACAGATAAATAACCAATTTGGAAAATTCAGGCTAAGACCCTTTTCCTCGATTTCTACTCCCTCCTTTCTTCTTGCTCCAATTACTCTAAGAAAAGCTTCAATGGCATGATGAGACATGTTTATGGTGTTTGTTTTTTCCTCCCTCACATAAGCATAACAAACCACACACACTAGGTTTGTATCAAGTGATACACATGTGATAAAATTTGAACACAAAAATGATAATTTTGTAATGTTGAAAATGACTGCATACACTAAGAATGACAGTTGACCACAGTGAAAGGTAAGGGAATTAAAAACTACGAATCAAAGTCTAAAGATATGGATGCTTTCCTCCTGGAATCCATTCATCAGAAGTCCATGCATTTTACCTTGGGTCAAGAATGTTTAGGGAAGATAGCCTCTGAAATCATCACAGAGTGCCTCTAACAGGAATTACAGAGAAAGACAAGTAGATGCAGAAAACTAATAATAATAAGAAAACATTTAAGACATATGATTGTCACTGACTTCATAAAGTGAAGTTGGAAATTTACAAAAGCTAAGCTCATAAATTTAAGGGGGGTAAAGTTAAAATAAAACTCTTGACAAATATCAGCTGACTTGCTTAAAAATTATTCAAGCTGGTTATTTTAGCTACTTAATGTCAAAGAAAAAAATGTTTGACTCTCCCTCAAATAGTTCACAGATTCATGATGTTAGATTTATAATACTCTAGCACACAGATTTGGATCAAGCTAGAAATAATATTTTTTGACTAGAAACTTAAAAATGCTAAGAACAGTAACCATTAAAGTTAAGCTATGCAGACTCCTCAAAGCTTCTTCTATCCCTAACATTCAGGAAAGCCAGACATGGTGGCTCACACCTTACAGAGTGAGATGCTGTCTAAATAAATAAATAAATGAATAAATAAATAAATAAGCTAATGTCCAGAGTATTTTGTGTGGGTGTATCCTTTCTTTGATTACATTTTAATGATCTTTTATTCTGATGATTACTAATTGCCAGGGATACAGTTTTTCACTCCTCATTCTGTGTCCCTGTTGCTGTATCATTCTGCACTTGATATACTCCATTCTCATTTTTGTCTGCCATTGGCTTCCCTAGTTCTTCTTATAGTCTTTGTTTTCTTTGTTGCTACAACAAAGCAGAAAGCAAAATACCTTCAAAGTCATTCTTCCACAACAATGATCACCTTAGCAAATGTACATTAAGCTGGCACTGTACTAGACTATAGGCTTCACAGAGAGCT